>NW_017729004.1:69572556-69579656 GCF_001723915.1 Gavialis gangeticus | reverse complement strand
CCTTTTTCTCTTTTCCTTAGTCAGGCAGTACTCCTTCTTCCTGGCTGCCAGCAGAAAAAGATCACTTACAGCCTCCAGTGTGTGTTTTATAGTAGTCAGCCCTGCCCCTTCTGGTCAGCTGACTCACCAGGTGTGGGCCCTTAGCTCCTCCTGGTTGCCCCTAGCAACCAGCACCTGAGCCCATTCTGCTGCTTTTCAGGTAGCAGACACCTTAGTGCCCTGCTACAGTTCCTATTAGAAGTGTCTGGGTTTATTTTGTGAATCACTGTAACAGGGTGGTCAGTCACCTTAAGGTGAAGCTAGCCCTGTTGAGTGGCTGCAAGCTGTGGGGAGCTATGAATAAGGGAATGACTCACTAGGAACTTAAAAACCCAGACAGGAAAGAAGAAAGAGGGACTATGAGGGAACAGTTTGGAAGCAGGATCCAGCTGTGACTAGAACAGCTTGCTACAGTGAGGGACCATGCTGCTGTGCTGGGGGCTGAAAACAAAGGGTTTCCTCTCTGAGTGTCTGAGATAGGACATCAGGTTTTGGTTTTTGTTTGCTTATTTGTCCACTTCAGTTTCAAAATTGGGTTTGAGTTAGGAGTAGCTGAGGAGATTCTCAAGGAGCAAATCTGCCTGCTGAAGCTAGCAGGCCACATAACTCACAATCATGTTTGTACACCTAATAACAATAACATTGCGTGATACCCCATGGCACCCTTGAAATGAATTCAAGGTACCCTGGTTAAGGATCACTGGTCTAGTCTTTGGCTGTGTTAACAAACAATTTTTTCACTGTCTTAATTCTGGGCAGCACGCAGCATGGAAACTGCCTTAATTTTTTCTAAAATCTTTTGATTTGTAAAACCCTTGCTCCTTTGGGTGAATTAAATGTCCAAATATAATTCTTTATCACTTAAAAAAAAATCAACTGCTACTGTAGCATGCATATCAAAGCATATGTTTCTGATCATATTTATTCCATTAATTTTTCAAAGAAAAGATAATTTTTTTTAATTAAAAATGTTTATTCGAGTAGTATATGCTATTATGTATTAGCAAAAGTCTGAGGTGATTAGGTAACTTCATTCTAATAACATGTTTTATTACCTTATTGTTGTTAAGCCACAAATACTTTAACATCCGAAATCGTGACAGAGTGGGGATGACTTTTAGTCCTCTAAGGGAAAAAAAGAAAGTGACCTTGTTTTAATATTACTCAATCATAGTTTAATCTTTAGTAAAATAATGCTATACAAACATTTTAGAGCAACTCCTCAACATTTGCCACAGAGGGCAGGACATGAAGAAATGGGTTAAACTGCAGCGAAGTAGATTTACGCAAAATTTTAGATTTAGATTAAATCTCAGGGGCAAAAAAAATACTTCCTTACTATCAGAACAGTGTAACATGAGAGCCAGGGAAGTTATGGAACCTCCTTTACTGTAGGTTTTCAAGGAGAGGCTGGACAGGCTTTTGGGGATATCAGGCAAAATAACAAGTAGTATAGAAATAGTGCATCTTGCATTGGTGCAGTATTTGCTCCTAAGGTTAAGCCTTTGATTCTGATTACTCTACATAAACTGTAACAGGGAGAGACATACAGAACAGAACAAGATGGCAGAGATGGGAATATGATCAGTGCTTGAGAGTATACCCACATACCGGAAGTAATGCAGAAAGGGGAACAAACTCATTTTAAAGGAAACAAATCTCAGTTTTTTTCTAAACTGAGTTCTTTTCTCCCTGAAAGAACTGACTTTAAAAAATACATATTTTTCTGTTGGGAGACCCAGCTGCTTTACTGTTCCCAGAAATGTCACTTAAAATATATAGAAAAAATCTTACATTTTGGAAAGATCAAATTAATGGGAAAATTGTTACTTAAGGTATAGCATAGATCTTCCAAGCATAGTATAAATGAAGACTGCATGGAAGAATACATAGCAAATGCATGGATGTACTCCTGAGAGAGCCTGGAATTTCTACTATTAAATATTACTTCTTTGAATCAAATTGTCATTTAGGGATTGGGGTTTCAGTTATATGTCATGTAGTCAACTGAGCTGCTTTAACACATTGTGATGACTTTCTCTTCCCTCCAGTATTTCTATATTTTCTTACACTCACTTATTAGGTCTCATTTTAAGCTCTTTGTTAGCTCTCTAGGGCACAGACTGCCTCTTAAGTCCTTGTAGAGTGGACTTCTTTGATTACTCATCTAATAAGATGGGGCTTTTTGGTCCTATTGTAATAAATAATAATAACCTTTCCTAACTAGTGTTGCAGTGTTGTCGTAGCTATGATGATCCAGGGAACATGCAAGAAGCAAGATTTGTTTGGCAGTATCTTTTATTGGATAAGCTATGTATTCGGGAGAGATGTTAGACATGAGGGAGTGTATTTTGTGCCTGAAAGCTTGCTTAACATCTCTCTCAACTACTTATTTGGTTCAATAAAAGATATTACCAAAAGACTCTTGCTTTCCTAACCAGATAACTTAAGCTGAGATGCCCAGTAATTCTTTTAATATTTGTTTCAGTAACCTTAATAAAGGATTTTTATTTCCTATATATGTATTATTATAGATGAATCTTGAAAATTGACTTAATAAATTTAATAATATTTTTCACTGACTCATACGTTGCTCCAGTGACTTGAGTGTTTGGTAAGGAAGCCATAGGATCAGTAATGATTAACAGTACATCATCAGCCTAAAGCAGTGCTGCCCAACCTTTTTGGCCAGCAGGCCAGATTGGCAATGCCCAGTCCGCAGGCCGGACCCAGACGGTACACTTGATTCGGCACCCTGATGAACATGGCAGGCACCATCTGGTTGCATGGGGATGTGGGGCAGGATAGCCCCACTGCAGGCCTGCAGGGGAAAGGAGCTTGACCTGGCCCTGTGAAAAGGGAAGGGGGGGTGGCAAAGCCCCAACCTGGCCCTATAGGAGAAGGGGGCATGGTCCAGCCCCCAACAGGAAGGAAGGGGCATGGCCCAGCCCTATGGGGTGGGGGGAGGGGAGCTGGGGCATGGCCAGGCCCCAGTCAAGCCCCATAGGGAGGGAAGGGGGCATGGCCCAGCCCTGATCCAGAAACAGGGGGGCATAGCTTGGGTCTAACCAGCTGCACAGGGAGTGGTGTTTGGCTATTTGGAGAGGGGAGGTTGGCCATATTATTTCTAGACCCATGGGGAACCATGCAGATCAAATGTGATGGCTCTGTGGGCTGCATTTAGCCAGTGGGCCAACCCCTGGTTCACAGGCCAGACCTGGCCCAGGAAGCCATGTCATTCTGCCTATGGGGTTCCTCCAAGCTGCTCCCCTGCTGCCAAATTTCCAGACCTGTGGGGAGCCCTGTGGGCTGAATAACATGGCCCTGTTCGCTATATTAGGCTAGAGTAGGCTCACATATCAGCCCCAAGCCAGTCTTCCAGCCCACAGGCTAAAAGGAAGAGCATCACTGGCCTAAAGAAACTAATCTTTTTTTTGTGCTTGGATAATAAATGTGCTTGGATTAAACCCCATTTATTTGCCTGTGGGTTTATATACTTATGCTCCTTTACTCTTGTAGCCTATATTGTCCAACACAGAAAACACTGGTCCTCTGTTAAACTGGTGATTTCAGCTTCCTTAAAATAATCCATGGGCAATGATTTGGCAAACACTTATTCATGTGCTTCACTTCACAACCATAAGTACCTACGTTACTGATAGGAATACATTTAAACATGAGAGTGTTTATAGAATCAGGTCCTTTGTGTTGACCTGATCTGTTTTAGAGGGCTGTTGTTTAATTTTTTTACACTGTTTATTAATAAAATCCTGTACTATTTCTCAGTCTGCAAAACTAAAGTTTCCCTCATACTGCCTCTTAGCAGAGAAATTATCTTGCCATCTTCACTCTGTTCTTAATTTACAGTCTGCATTTTAATTGCCTTTACTCCCTCCCTAATAATATCATTGTTTCAGCTATCTCCAAGCTTGTTCTGTTCTTCCTGGTACTAAGGCATTTAATTAGCCCCAGGCAGAGATTAATTCAAGATTTTAAGAGAGTCTGTCCTTTTTTTGTATGTCTTCCAACCTTTGCATGTCTTCTATTAACTGATCTTTCATGGCCTCCAGCATTCTTCTTACCTACTGCTAAGCAATTTCCCTACGATGACAGCTTTCAGTGTCCAAAAGTAAATTTTTTATGTTCCTTTAATAGCAATAGTTTAAAACTATAATTTAATCTCCTCTAGTCTGAATGAGTTTAATAATTAAATTTTCATTTTCTCCTTAGTTTAGCTAGCAAAATGCATGTCAATCAACAGTAAGGGGCATGATCTGATACTGAGATTGGCTGAGCTTCAAGATTTACATAAACCAGGATTAAAAAAAATCACCCTTTACTGTGAAATTCTGTTTTCTCCATTTATCAAAGAGACCAACTTACATCAGCTTTTTCAAGATGGCTTCACTGAAAAATGGATCACTACTGTATGTACCATCTGATCTGTTCTTTTTTTATTCTGTAACAGAAGTTCCTACACGATGAATAAATTCACAGATTTAAGCATTTCAAAATCAGGAAATGCAGATGTTATGGTTTCAGGAAAAGCCTTCATTCTGTCTCTGTATGTGCTTTATGATAATCTTTAATTATATGATCACACACTTTTTCTCAAATCATAGAATCATAGGGCTGAAAGGGACCTTGAAGGTCATCTAGTCCAACTACCTGAACAGATGGAAGATGTGCCATTCCTAAACCATACTAGCTAGGTGATTATCTACCTCTTCTTGAAACATTATCCTTGAAACTTTATCCTGCCTATTCTTGAAAACCTAAATACCTTCATCTGGCAAGCTTGTTCCACTGAAGGTTTAGTACAGGCATCCAGCCACAGCAAACAGCATTCTATTGCAATTTGATTGCTGCAGCTTTCATTCCAAAGGCCACTGCTCCTCTTATCTGCTGTATGGGACCACTGATGTCCTCCAACTCTTTGAAGTAAAACCTGCAGCAAATAACTAGACAGCTCATCCTTCGCTCAACAACCCACTGTACATTAAATTAAACAAATTAAACCTGGATTGAACAAATAATCCATGTTCTACTGTATTTCTCCTTGAGTTTTGCATGCATCATATGGTTTTATACAATCATACTTGAATCTTGTATTGTTTTCATTATTTCATGCTAATCTAATTTTATTTTCTCATTGACTCACATTTCTGATACATTAACTAAATTGCATCTCTAAATTACATATTTTAATAATTTTGCCAGCACCTATATCATATGTTTTCTTTCTGGAGCAGTGGAGTCTCTTGAGTATAAATCAAGGGATGACACAGATTTGTAAAGGCATTGGGACACCTAAAAATGCAAGAAGATACCTAATAGGATTCTCAAAAGCACCTAATTCCCATTGATATCTTTATGCCTCTGAATACCAACCACTGCTGGCTAGCTAATTTAAACCTATAAGTGAGGTAATTAGCTTTCAATATGATTAGTCTATGTAAGCTACTACTAACAAAAGCTTAATCTATGCATCTCTGATTTAGTTAAGTCTAAAAATGTGTGAATTTACCCTGCCTTCTATGTATGTCAAGCCCATCTTCACTATTTCTTTTCTTAAGTCTAGTCCATGCACATCACTATTACATTCATTATGTGTTTTGTATACCAATGACTTTTGCAGAATATCTGATGGGCGCAATAATACAAAAACTTATCACACACCATACCACCAGGTGTTAGTAAATATTAAAGACCTCTGTATTAGCATTGTACATTGTACTTACTGTCCAGCAAGATACAATACTGAGACATCTGCATCCCTCTTATAACCACAGGTCTTTAGCTGTTTTTCTATTGCCTGATAACATACAATAGATTTGTCAGCATAAACAGCATAAACAGCGCAACATCTTGCAAGCAACAGCAATGAGGTCTAAAGTAGACACAGAGAAAGATGACATTAGAAGTTTCTATCCTCAGTTATGTCATTTTTCATATCTGATTACCATGTTATATTTATTCCAGTTTTTGTGTTCTGCATAGTATTCCTTTTCTTTAGATATAGACATTGTTACAAATTCCAGGGAAAAAACACATCACACATGGTGCATACTGATGTTATTGAATGCTCTGAGATACTAAAACCATGCTAACTCTTGCTCATGACCAACAAGCCTGCAGCAGATTAGCAAATCTTGAAGGTTAAATGCCTGTTATACAAACACATGCATGCAGTTTAACTTTATGCATCAGCAGTTCCACTGATATACAAAAATGAAGTCAGAATTAGAGTCTAAGCAGCTGAACATGATTTAAAATAAAAACCTACTTAAATCCCAAAATGTAACTTGAAAAAACTGTGCTGTTACTTATGGTAGTGCTGAAGTGATGTTATAACCCTGATGGTCGAGGAAATATGCATGAGGCAAAGATTTGTGTGGGTGATATCTTTTATTGGACCAACTGCATGGTTGGGATAGTTTTAGACAAACTTTTGAATGCAGGGCATTCTTCTCTGCCCTGCATTCAAAAAGCTTGTCTAATACTATGCCAACCATGCAGTTGGTCCAGTAAAAGGCATCGCCTGTTGTCAGTTATGATTGTTCAGTATGCTTTGTCAATGCAATTATTTTCATGATTACTAAGCATTGTTATAGCTCTCAACTATTAAATGCTTGCCAGAAAGCAGGAGAATATTGAATGGTGATTACTATATAGTGAGATGTCTACAGCATCCCCCAGATGTTGTATGGTCTGAGATTGCTCAGAAAGTTAAATTATGGTTTTAGAGAGGAGGAATGAGAGATACTGGGATCATTCTGGAGAGACACAAGGGCTTTAGTGTATTGCCAAAATCCCACTCTGGAGCTGGAGAACTTTGCTGTTCGTAGAGTGACTAGAGATGGACCGAGAGAGGTTCTTTGCTTGTGCCCCTCACAGTGCTCCCCCTCGGTCTCCCTCCTGCTTTCCTACCCGTTGTATTCGAACCTCTCCCTCCACTCCGTACCCTGCTCTGTGCTGTCCTTCCACAGCATCTGATGACTTGAATTCAAGTGCTCTCTCTTCTCTCTATGTATATCATATTAGATATGTATGAATGTATC
>NW_017729004.1:69566512-69567556 GCF_001723915.1 Gavialis gangeticus | reverse complement strand
CCCAGCCCCTTCCTCATTATCCGACCCGAGACACAAAACGTGCCAAACAAACCCCCTCTGCTGCCTTGCTCTGGCGCCCGTGGGGGGAGGGGGCCGCCCGGCAGCCCTGCCCCAGCCTAGCCGGGCGGCGGAAAGGCGCGTCGCGGCCCTGCGGGGGCATGGCCTGGCTGTGACCCGCCCGCAGGGCTGGGGGTCGGGCGGCGGATCTGCCCCCGGCCCCGCTTACCCCAGGTTACAAAAAGACCGGAGCAAGCTCCTGGAGGCCCCGCGGGGGCGGAGGAGACTTGTAGCCCGGCCCAGAGTTGCGGCCTCCCCGGCTCACCCGCTGCCCGGCGCCCGCCGCCATCTCCGCGTCCCGTTCCTAAGCGACCGGGTGGGCTCCAGCTGTCTGGGCCAGGCCGGGCCGCGGGTCTGTGACGGAGCAGGGGCGCCCCCCTCGGCCCCGCCTCTCCCCGGCCCCACAGGCACAGGCCTCTCCCTCCCGCCAGGGTCGCGAGGCACCTAGAAGAGGGCTGGGAGGGCCCGGCCTGGCCCGGAGACAGCCGCCCTCGGGCCGGCGCTGTCCCTTCGCTTCAGTAAAAGTTTCCAACCAGGCCCGATAAGCCTCGCCCGCGGGCTGCCGAACCACGTCTGTGGGGTGGAGCAAGCGGGAGAACAGCATCACGCCGGCACCAGGGGCTTAACGGGACCCACCGGACACAGGATCCCCGCTCGTGTGTCCATTGGATGACGAGGCAGAGGAGCGAGCCGGGCCACGGAGATGGCACCGCAGCGCCAGCGTGGGAAGAGCGTGAACTGTGCACAAAAACGCGCGGCCGCGGCTCCTCCGACATTTCGTCCGTGCCTGCCTCGGCTTCTTCAAAGATGGGGAAGGGATGAGCGACTCCCGCAATGTCCCCTGGATTTCATTTCCACGGAGAAGTGAGGCAGGTGCTTCTCCGCCACCTCAGTAGCTTTAAACAAGTGGAAACCGCAGCCACGGGCCATCAGATTTCTTAACAGCAGACAAATGGGGCGGGGGCTGGGGCACATGGTTTCTGAGTC
>NW_017729004.1:69559566-69561512 GCF_001723915.1 Gavialis gangeticus | reverse complement strand
ACCATACCACCAGGTGTTAGTAAATATTAAAGACCTCTGTATTAGCATTGTACATTGTACTTACTGTCCAGCAAGATACAATACTGAGACATCTGCATCCCTCTTATAACCACAGGTCTTTAGCTGTTTTTCTATTGCCTGATAACATACAATAGATTTGTCAGCATAAACAGCATAAACAGCGCAACATCTTGCAAGCAACAGCAATGAGGTCTAAAGTAGACACAGAGAAAGATGACATTAGAAGTTTCTATCCTCAGTTATGTCATTTTTCATATCTGATTACCATGTTATATTTATTCCAGTTTTTGTGTTCTGCATAGTATTCCTTTTCTTTAGATATAGACATTGTTACAAATTCCAGGGAAAAAACACATCACACATGGTGCATACTGATGTTATTGAATGCTCTGAGATACTAAAACCATGCTAACTCTTGCTCATGACCAACAAGCCTGCAGCAGATTAGCAAATCTTGAAGGTTAAATGCCTGTTATACAAACACATGCATGCAGTTTAACTTTATGCATCAGCAGTTCCACTGATATACAAAAATGAAGTCAGAATTAGAGTCTAAGCAGCTGAACATGATTTAAAATAAAAACCTACTTAAATCCCAAAATGTAACTTGAAAAAACTGTGCTGTTACTTATGGTAGTGCTGAAGTGATGTTATAACCCTGATGGTCGAGGAAATATGCATGAGGCAAAGATTTGTGTGGGTGATATCTTTTATTGGACCAACTGCATGGTTGGGATAGTTTTAGACAAACTTTTGAATGCAGGGCATTCTTCTCTGCCCTGCATTCAAAAAGCTTGTCTAATACTATGCCAACCATGCAGTTGGTCCAGTAAAAGGCATCGCCTGTTGTCAGTTATGATTGTTCAGTATGCTTTGTCAATGCAATTATTTTCATGATTACTAAGCATTGTTATAGCTCTCAACTATTAAATGCTTGCCAGAAAGCAGGAGAATATTGAATGGTGATTACTATATAGTGAGATGTCTACAGCATCCCCCAGATGTTGTATGGTCTGAGATTGCTCAGAAAGTTAAATTATGGTTTTAGAGAGGAGGAATGAGAGATACTGGGATCATTCTGGAGAGACACAAGGGCTTTAGTGTATTGCCAAAATCCCACTCTGGAGCTGGAGAACTTTGCTGTTCGTAGAGTGACTAGAGATGGACCGAGAGAGGTTCTTTGCTTGTGCCCCTCACAGTGCTCCCCCTCGGTCTCCCTCCTGCTTTCCTACCCGTTGTATTCGAACCTCTCCCTCCACTCCGTACCCTGCTCTGTGCTGTCCTTCCACAGCATCTGATGACTTGAATTCAAGTGCTCTCTCTTCTCTCTATGTATATCATATTAGATATGTATGAATGTATCACAAGCTTACGTGGAGTTATTAGGATTAAATATATCTTAGTCTTGAAATGAGCACGTCTCCCTGTGGGCGATATTGAAAAGAGGGGAGCAGATGGTGTAGCGCAGCAGTGCTCAGCCTTTCTCGGCTGGCGGGCCAGATGTGCAGTGCCTGACCCCCTCACACCGAGTGAGCGGGTGGCCAGGCTGCCTGGCCCCAGTCCTGCTGTACAGTGAAAGGGCAGTGATACAGGGCCCTGGCCCAGGTGCAGCCTCGCAGGAGGGAGCAGAGGTGGCACCGTTTTTGGGCAGTGCCAAAAACACCCACAGCCTCCCCTTGTGGGGTGCTGGTGTGCCAGGGGAGCCGTGAGGCACCCAGCCCCTTCCTCATTATCCGACCCGAGACACAAAACGTGCCAAACAAACCCCCTCTGCTGCCTTGCTCTGGCGCCCGTGGGGGGAGGGGGCCGCCCGGCAGCCCTGCCCCAGCCTAGCCGGGCGGCGGAAAGGCGCGTCGCGGCCCTGCGGGGGCATGGCCTGGCTGTGACCCGCCCGCAGGGCTGGGGGTCGGGCGGCGGATCTGCCC
>NW_017729004.1:69543084-69558572 GCF_001723915.1 Gavialis gangeticus | reverse complement strand
GGGCGGGGGCTGGGGCACATGGTTTCTGAGTCGGGATCCTGGTTTTCTCTGCTTTAAAAAAAAAAATCCCCAATTTTTGGTTAAAAAAAAATAACTGCAAATCCACATTTTTCTGTGATTTAACTAAAACACCACTAATTATATATAGTGATGTTTAATTTTAATCGTGGATAAATGTGGATTTAGGGTTTTGGGTTTTTTTACCCGAAAATTGGAGGTTTTTTAAAAATCGGAGAAAACCAGAATCCCTGCTTATGAGGAATGGCTGAGGGAACTGGGTTTATTTAGTTTGGAAAAGAGAATTTAATAGCAGCCTTCAACTACCTGAAGGGTGGTTACAAAGAGGATGAAGCTCGGCTGTTCTGGTGGCAGATGACAGAACAAGGAGCAACGGTCTCCAGTTGCAGCAAGGGAAGCGTAGTTGAGATATTAGGAAAAAAACTCTCTCACTAGGAGGGTAGTAAATAGGGTGACCATACATCTCAGTTTGACTGGGACAGTCCAGATTTTGAAGGCCAGTCCTGGCCTGTTGGGGAAAATCAAAAAACGAAGTCCGGGGCATGGTGTAGTCCAGCAGGGAGGCAGTGCAGCATGGTGTCAGGCAGCTCCACCTCCCTGCCAAACTGTGCCCACGCCAAGGGAGGTGGCGTCATCTCCATCCTTAGTGATTTTTAAGACCCAGGTAGACAAAGGCTTGGCTGGGATGATCTAGTTGGGAATGGTCCTGCTTTGAGCAAGGGGCTGGACTAGATGAGCTCCTGAGGTCCCTTCCAACCCTCATTTTCTATGATAAATGACAGCAGAAATATCTTTAATCGCTGATTTTAGAAGCTAAAATATCCCTAGGGATTTGGGTTGAAATGAAGGAAACTTGTTTTGAAAGGAATTTGTGCATGGAAATACAGTTAACTGTTTATCTTCACAGTATAGCAATTGTTAATCAAAATGACAAAGCTATCATTTTGGAATTTTGTAAGGGAAGATGGCCCTTCGAATAACAGAACCCATGCTTTCACTTCTTTAATAGTAAAAATGGCATATTCAGCAGCAGGATTGATGAGCCTGGTTGTAATACAGAGATGCTTATCTATAAAGGCTTGCCTTACTTGTCTGCAACTTCCACTAAAAGTCAGTGGAACTTGGCCTTGAAATGAATCTATATATACACATCTTTGAAACAAACTGAACCATGAACAAGCATTTTAGACTGATCACAACTAAGCTTATTCCCCAAACAAATGCACTTGCTAGTCCTATTCCTTTGTGATTAATGCCTTTTCTTCAGCTGTTGAATTCATCCCACATTTGGCCTACAGAATCTGGGCCTATCCTGGCCAAACCAGGACATATGGTCACCCAGGTACTTATCCCTATTTTCTATCATATGAGCAAACTTAAAATATGTGTTGGTATGTGGATAGTCTATTCTTCTGCATTAATCCACACTAAATTGGAATTTATTGGAATTTTCCATTTATATTATCTCCTATTGTTCTAACTGTAATGTGCACTGCATACTAATGGTCTGATACAAGATACCGGATTTACCCAAAGAACTTTGTCTGCCCATGTCCTTAGACCAGCACAGCTACAACATACACCCCTGCATACTAATAAGTATTAACGAAGATGCATGTTCTGTAGGGCTTGAATATAATCTAAAATTTAGTGATTTTACTATTATGTCTGAGCAAGACAGGATAGGAAGCAATTACATCAGTAAAAAGCCAGTGTGTTATACTTCTACACAAACTTAATTATGTTCCCCAAATAGTATATTGAGAGATTGTTTTGGTTTATGCTGTTTATCTATTTTAATTAATCGCTAGAATCTCTGTGTCAGTTATCATCTTGCTAGCTTTCACTCCACACAAAGTAGTCTAGCTAACATTAATCGGACAATTGCTAATTTAGGGCCATATTGTAAAGTCAGTTTTTTTCAGTAGATCCCACCATTGATTTCAGTGGGGAGCCCTACTGAAAAATTGATGGCATAATGTGGTTCTTGAAATGTAACCATGGGCAAAGGGGAATTATTTGCTCAGTAACTATGAAGGACATTCAGAAACATGCTGTCCAGTATTTTAGGTATTTTAAGTCAGTAAAACACCATGTTTCCTGCTAAACTCAACCACTTCTTAGAAATAATATGATTATGGCTTCTGTTTTTTAGTACTTATTAATTTGAGTTTTCAAGGTGTATTTTGAGGAATGTGGGTGGTTTAATAGATATCAAAAACTGAAGTTTGAAGGGGAGCTTTTATACAGTGTAATGACAGGCATCAGGGAAACAGCCTCTGAATCAGAACTTCCTAGACTTTAAATGGTGGAAGCTACAAGTGAGAGAGGAACAGGGAAAAAACCCTGGTCACACCCTGTTCACTTTCCCTTTCAGCATTCAGTCTCTGCCACTGTAAGACATGGGATACTGGGCAAGGTGGACCGATGGTCTGACCCAGTAAATGGCAAGTCTTATGTAAATATATTTTCAGGAAGTTCCCCCCAAATCTTGCCTAAATAGGATCTACTGTAATTTTTATCATATCTATAAAAATGTCTTAAATATTTGTTTTGTGTCCTTTTTAATGATCCCTTAGAGATTGTGTGCTAACACAATTGCATTTAACAGCATGATTCCTGTATACATTTTTGTTTACTTTCTCAGTGAAAATCTGATGATCCCAAACATATTTTCCTGAGGTATTAGCAAAATTAAGCATTTTTATTAATAATGTCTACCTGATATAGGCCTAAAGGTTACCATCCTCTCACAGTCTCATGTAGTTTTGGGAGATTTTTGAAATAACTGAGAATTTTGGAATGTTAGAAGTTCTTCTTAGAAGATATATTAGTGTGTACGCTGCAGAAGAGATGAATTAAGGTACATTATAAATTAAATATTGCGATTGATTTAACAGTCTCTTGTCAGCATGCAGTCAGTGGAGCATTGCCAGGATGAATATGATCCGGTGCTTCTACAACGGTTATGTTTCTTTTGTTGCCAGGTATCATTATTTTATTGTCCAACTTCAGTCACATGCTTTCATTCACTCTTATAGTGCCAGGTAAATGTGAAGCTTCTAGTAGGTCATGTAGCCTGATCCTAGACTAAATTTATACTCCTTTTCCTTTTCTCCCAAATGCTTTTTAGTATCGTATATGCTACTGCTTTTGTCTTTTTCAAGTGCAGACCATCCTATTTTTCTGGGCTCTGGTATGTACACATTGATAGTTCAAAATGTCATAATCAGTTGTAGAAGTGCATCTCACAACCCTGATCAGTGTGAGAAAGATTCCCATTGAGGTAATCACATATTTTTTCTACAATACAGTCTCTTGGAATTGTTCTATTTCACCTACCAAAAACAGAATACCTGAAGCCTTTTGAAATTATATTTTGATAAAGAAGTTTTTAGAGAGGTATCTCTCACTTATGAGTAAGAAATTCCAACTTGCATAGAAGTAACTGAAATAAAGTTACTTCTGAAGTTGTTGGTAAGTTTTGCTATAACTATGTTGTACATTTTAAAATAATTCTTCAAGTAAAATATCTTTCATTTTTATAGCATCATATCTAACAATAGTATTGTGAAGGGAAATATAATATTGGTAAGATAAAAGTTACCCTTCATAGGAAAATACTATATTAACATAAAAAGTTCACTCTTCATAGTAAAGTTAAAATTTCTCTATCATTGAAACAGTAACATTATAATTGGGAAATTAGATTTAGAGCTCAGCACTGTTCTTACTAATGTCAGATGGCAAAACAATGACACTGCACTCAGCAAAGTCAGGATCAGATTTATGTTAGGTCACCCTATCCTTGTTTCATAACCTGCAATCATGAGAGAGAATCTAGCCTTTCATTTTAAGAGAAATGAGTTTCAGCACTTATTTATACAAGACATAGCACTGGAAGGGACTGGCTATGCCATTGAGTACAATCTCTGTAGCTACTGCATGCAACTCTAATATAAAAAAGAACTTCGTCTGTCTGTCTGTAACGCTTTTGTTCAAGTGGGCATGTGCTGCTGAGATAGGGTTACCATACATCTGGGTTTCCACAGCCATGTCCCCGCTCTTTGAGCCCTCTGATCACTGTTCAGGTGGGTTTTTATAAATCTGCCTAAATGTCTATGATTTCCCTTTTTCTCTGTTGGTGGGAGCAGGGGGAGGGCGATCGGAGGCAGCGGGGAGCACACACAGACCTACCTGCAGCTGTGGATGTGACAGACCCAAGCAGTGTTCTCTGCTGCCTCCGATTGTCTCCCCCTGCTCCCACTCCCAGAGCACAGCAAAATCCCGGACATTTGGTCAGGGCAGGGGGAGTGGGGCCTGCAGCTGCAACAGAGTGGTGTGGGGTGGGGGAGGGTTGCCTGCCCCTCCAGTGTGGGAAAGGGGTGGGAGGCAGCAGGGAACTCCATGGCCAGGCGGCAGTGCAGGCTCCAGTGCCTGTGCTAGGAGGGACTGAGCAGCCAGGAGCCACTGCCCGGGGAGGGGGGTGGGCAAGGAGGGAGAGGGGCCCTGGTCAGGCTGCCCGTTGGGAGTGAGGGCCAGCAGCAGGATTGGGGGAGTTGTGGCTTGGCCGTGAGGGACACAGAATGGGCAGGGGCAGGACCACCCTGCAGGGTCAGCCATGTACATGCATCTTTGAAATTCGTCATACATGGATGGGGAATTGGCTAGTCATTAGGGCTGTGTGAAGCTTCAGTCCCCAACTCGATTTGGCAGAGGTTCTGTGGCCAAATCTCTGAATCAAATCAGGAGACCCTTTAATCCCTTTGAATTGAATTGGAACCCTCCGAATAGATTTGGAGCGATTTGGAAAGATTTGGTGATTTGGACATAGACACAGCTTTAAGTGTTTTTTCTACATACCTCAAGGTACCAGGAGGTTTGTCAACGCTGCGATGTTGGGGCAGATGGAGCATCCCACAGGAGCATGACAGGGTCCCCAGCTTGCTCGACAGCAGACCCAGAAATGGACCAGAAGCACTTTTGGTCCATTTCCAGGTTCTCTGGGGAGCATGCTGGTGGACCCCCCTGCATTCCCCCAGCTCAGTGACTGGGGATTCCTGGTCTGGGGGGACTCCTGGGATCCCCCCCTTGTGGCCAATTGCCAAGCCAGGGAGTGTCGGGGGCCCCCAGCGCACTCCCCAGTGGACCCAGAAGTTGACCAGAAGTACTTGCGGTACGCTTCCAGGTTCACCACCAAGCATGCAGGCCTCCCCCTTCTGCCCCCACACTCCTGTGGGACACTCCATCCACCCCAGCATTCATGAGCCGTACCTTGTACCTCAGGGTATGTAGAAAAAACATTTAAAGCTGTGATGTCTATGGCTGAATGTCTGATTCTCTTAATCAGCATTGAATCTTCAGCTTTGGCCAAATCGAATTGGGACAGTGACCAGAACCAACTAATCAAATTATTGTCCCCGATTCAGGCCAAATCAGCATCAGAATTGAATACGGCCCATTTTGCACACCCCTACTAGTCATATAATATAATCCAATTCAGGAATTTATTGAATTGTTTTTAAATTATTTGCAGAGTGAAACCAGCAATATTGATAAGCTTACTGATCGCTATCTATAATTTGTCCCTATTTACATGTGTACAGAGTAAATATGAGGTGGGTGGTATAAACTAAGTGAGATTAAGCATGCTTATAAACATGCCTGGGAATAAGAGTGATTGTTAGAATTTTAATAGGGCATGTAGAATATTGGAAAAATTTAAGTGAACCCCAACAACCCATCAGGCACTATGTGCACATTTAGGTGCCTAAATGCATTTTTTTTTTAAATCTCACTGTAGTGAGATTTCACAGTGATAATTCCATCTTCTTAAAGCTTCCCTGCATGGTCACTACTTGCAGGTTGTTCAGAATGTGCTTGGGTTTACTGACCTTTATTCCAGATTCTTACTGATTTTTATTCCAGATTCTTTTAATTGGTTGTCTAAAAATTTAACATTAAATTTAAGATCGCATAATTTAGAATTTGTACAGCCTGAGTATATACACCTCACAAATAATGCATACTGATTAAACTATCCAGCAGAAATCAACAAGAAATGCATCAGTGTAGGACAGGGCTGGGCAAAATGCGGTCCGCAGGCTGAATGCAGCCCACCAGGACTTTCTACCCAGCCCACAGGGCCCCTAAAAAATTTAGAAAATTAATATTTATCTGCCCCTGGCTGCGGCCCTCGATGGCTTGCCAAAACTCAGTAAACAGCCCTCCACCCAAAATAATTGCCTGCCCCTGGTGTAGGAGGTGGATCCAATTCTTTTCCCAATTTAAATTCAAATAAACAGCATAAAGATTTCAGGAGATTAAATTGAAAAGGCATACTGCTTTTTATTTTATAGTTTTAAAATGGTCTCATTTTTTTAGTTGTAAGTATTATGTTAATATTTAATCAGGGCCACATTATAAAACTTTGGCCAGGAGTTTTAAAAGGGGATGAATGATTTTGAGTGCCTCATTACTGGGTATCCAGCTTAATATAGTTCTAAAAGGTCTGGTTCAGAAAGTGCTAAGCTTTCTTTGAAAAAAAAATCAGACCTCTATAATGTGTCTCAAAATGCGCACCAAAAATATAAAGAAATTAAAAGCGATAGTAAGTTTTTTAAAATGTTGGTCTTAGCATTTTTCAGAACATTCTTTACATCCAAGAGTTTATCCACATGTAAACAGATGAGGATGTGTGCAGTCCAGTCCACTGAACAAAGCTATGATCCAAGGCCAAGAGGTAAGCCAAGAGCTGGGACTAGCTGCCTTAGCTGGAGCATACTGGACCAAGCCATTGCAAACACTAACAGTACCACCATTTTTACTTTGTGTTCCATTGCAATCCAACTTTAAATTTGGGACTGGGGTGACAGGAATGCTAAGGCACGTGGCTGATAGCCTAAAGGTCACATGTTCAAGGCCTTAGCAGAAGTGCTCATGATGTAGCCTGTCAGATTCCAATGAATCTGTGATTTCTGCTAAATACCTTTTCACAAACACATGAAAAGGGCAAGTTTTAAATTCAAGGCTCTTAATCACTTGGAAGAAAGAATTCGAAGAGATTGAATCCTTCCCCTAGCCTGTAGTAACTCTAGCCCCAAATAAAGTGCGAGGGTGAGTGGCTGGGCCTGTGGATAGGCCCTGGGAAGCAACTAGGAGGTTAGCAAGGTTGGGGCACAAGTTACCGAAACACGAGTGGGGAGACAAGAGATGTTGTCCAAGATGTAAGCCAGTCAGGAGCCAGGGGTAAGAGAACTGGTGCCAAGTTCCAGGGAAAATCCAAGATCAGGGACAAAGAAGCCAAACCAAGTCAGGATGCCAGGAAAACCAGAGAAAGCAGAACTGTAGCGAAAATAGATACTTTTCTCTATGTTTCTTTGTTCCTTGTTTTAGTATTAACCCCTGCATTCTGTAACTTTCCACCCACATGGTACAGGATGGCCCACTACGCATGTCTTACATGTTGCCCAGGTTTTGTTTTGTAATGACCAATCAAAATGTAACACGCCAACTAAAAATTGCTAGCTCAATAAAAGCAGCGCGCGCGCTTTGTTTAGGGTCGACACTGATTTGAGCAACAAGCTCCTCTGTCGGCCTGCTTGCAAGCAATAAAATAGAGTTGGACCCAGCCTGAAAGTGTGACTCTCTTCTAGAGGTGAATTGGACTAGCCTCCAGGGGATAAAATCAGCAATTTATGCAACAATTCTGGCAACCCAGATGGGACTTCCCTTGGACTACCCCGGGGTCTGACGACAAGACCGTCGTAGGCAGCCGTGAAGTGCGCACCGGACCGTGTTTGAGTCCGTCACGATGCCGAAAGCGTGAGTCGGGACACCCGGGAAGTTAAAGGAGTCTCCACCAAAATGAGTCAACCAGGCTAAGAGATCCGAAGAAACGGCGCCAGGGTGTTGACGGAGTAAGTATACGAATTCCCTGTGTCTTTTGTGGTTGTTAGTCCTTCGGGGACTCTTGCGTTCAGCACACAGGTCTGAACATTGCACTCAGCATTGGTTGTTAGTCCTTTGGGGACTCTTGCGTTCAGCAAATAGGTCTGAACATTGAAGCTGAGTATTTGACACGATGGGTTCGGGTAGCTCCCGGGTAGAAAACTCCGCAACCCCATTGGGATGCATGCTACGTAATTTCAAAAAGTTTACAAAGGATGTAGATTTTGGGGTTAAAATGACAAAAGATAACTTGATCAAGTTTTGCCAACTAGACTGGCCAGCCTTTGAGGTAGGGTGGCCAGACACAGGATTGTTTGATGTAAGTCTAGTTGTTGTGGTGCATGGTATGGTGACTCGTGGTGGGCATTGGGATCAGTTTCCTTATATTGATTGTTGGTTAAATGCCACACAGAATAAACCTGCGTGGCTGCTGAAATGTAGAATGGGGTTTTGTAAGGTTTTAGTAGCCAAGGCTAAGGCCTCGGGAGGTAAGGGTACCCGCCCTAGGGTTTTGAATGATTTAGGCAGTGAGGTAGATCTGACTCTTGGTAGGCATGGGGAAGCCCCGGTGGCAAGGCGACCTGAGGAGGGAGAGGAAGAGGATGCAGCAAAAATTCAAGAGCAAACTCCCCCATCCTGTTATCACTAGGCCCCTGGTTCCTATCTCCGCACCCTCTCTGGTGCTGGGGCTCTACACGGTAGTGTGCCCTAATGAGGCCTCTTCTTCCCCAGTAACCTCATCCTGGTCCACCGGATTAAACAATACCATAAATGTGAGCCCCTGGGCTACAACCTAACAATAACAATGACACTGGAGGCCACACTCTGTACCTTTAAGCAAGCCAGTTTCTCCCTCAGCAGTGCGTGCCTCCTATCACCAGTGCTGTAGGAGCTCTGAGAGCCCGTCCGTTTCACCAGCAGCAGAACAGGCGGCCAAGCAGCTCTGTGGAGGTTTTCTGCACAAACTCCTTCCCCCTCAGCTGCTACCAGAGCACTAACTGCCTCCAGTCCCAGCCCTGGGGCTTATACGTGCCCAGGGCCCTGCCTTCTTCCAGTCGGCTGACCGGGTGCAGGTGCAGACTAATTCCCTGCTGCCACGGCAACCTGCACCTGTAAGGGTTCTGCCTGGCTCCTAGGGCCCTCTTTCTAGGCAGTGTCTGCCCTTAAAGGAGCAGGCACACCTTAGCGCCCTGCGACAGTCATAATTCCTTTTGGGGGGTGTCAAAGCCTGGAAATAAAGGCACAAGGGTGCAACTTGTTTGGGGTTTCTGAAGCCTGGGACAGAATAGCTCCTATAGTGCAACTTGAGGAGTCAGCTTCCATTATAAAAGGTCTCATGGGGTCAGGGTGCACGAGAATAGCCTTAGAAGTAAAAGACCTTTTAGCGTCTCAAAAGCCGTTTGGGCCTCTTGAGACCATTTAAATGATACCCTTTTCTTAAGAAGGGCAGTTAGAGTTGCTAAGTGTGAGAAACATATGATAAAACATCTGTAAAAATTGGTAAAGCCCAAAAACTCTATATGCCCCATTAAGTAGTCCATTTGGTTATGGTGGTTACCTTAGATGGGTCCATGGTTAGGTCCTAGGGGAAATTATATCACCTAAGAACTTGACTGAGGTCTTGTCAAGCTCACATTTTAATGTCTAGACAGTTCTCTCAGAGCCTGAGCAGAACCTGACACACATGTTATGAATGCTGGGTTGTACAATCAGAAAAAAATAATATCATCAAGGTAAATAATAACATCAGTACAGCATATCTTGAAACATCATTAACAACATATTGGAAGAGACTGATGGGCCTGAACAGGTATTCAAAGTGCCCACAGGACGACTGAAACACTATTCTCCACTCGTCCCTATCCCATATATGGACTAGATTATAGGCTCCTTGTAGATCTTATTTTCAGATACTCTATTCATTAGAGGCAGAAGGTAACGATTACAAACCATTACTTTGTTTAAGGCCTGGGAGTAGTCAACACAGGAGTAGAGAGAGCTGTCTTTCCCAAAGAATATTTGGGACCCAGCTGGGGATGTAGAAAGCCTGATGAACCCCGTACAGAGATTCTCTGTAATGTACTTTTTGAGAACCTTGGGTTCTGGTTCATAAAGTGAATAAATGCACCTGAACAGAATCTGTGTCCTTGGCAAAAAATAAATGGGCAACCATAAGGGTGATGCAAGGGAACATGATTGACTCCTTCTTATTGAACACGTCTGCCAAGTCTTGATATTTCTCAGCAAGAGATGGGTCAGGGCTGTTGGACAAGTATTTCCTGCTAAGGCAAGCCATGAATCTTCTATGACTGGAGCAAGGAAGTTGGTGTCTTTGCCCCTGCTTCTGGCCTGGGCAACAGTCCGATGAGTCTCCTCCAAACAAGAGTTTGAGTAGTAAGATGAGATGAAACAGAGTTTCCTTAACCCCCACAAAATGTCCAAATCATTGAGAAATAGCTAAGGGGTTCCCAGGATAACCAAAAAGTGAGGGGAATAGATACAGCCAAAACAAAGAGACTCCTAGCAGTCATCTATCGATAGCTCTACCAGAACTGTCTGATAATGGGGTCCAAGGAGATAGGGAATCTGTCCATAGTTTCTACTACTACTGTGTTCTGTTTTGGCCTGACAGGTATCTGATGTTATCCCACAAAGGTCAAATCCATGAAATTACTGGAGGATTCCACGTCTAAGAAGGCTGGAGCGGAGACTTTCACCCCAGGCCAGTGCTGTAGGTGAAGGGTGACTAGCAAGGGTGAGTCCTGAGGCACTTGCGAGCCTAATGCGGGTTGGAGGAGCTGGCTGAACAGTCAGCAGCAGGCTCAAGCCATGTCCCTCTAACGAGGCTGGGCTGGGGAGTTTTCCTGAATAAGAGGTGGGTATCTTCTTCCTTAGGCAGGTCCAGGAAAAATGCTCTGACTCCCCACAGTATGGGCAGAAGCCCTGAGAGTGACGGTTAGCTTTCTCCTCCAGGGAAGTCTGTACCTCGTGTCAATCTGTATGGCTTGCACCCAGAGCAGTGTTGGCTCTTCTGGGGTCCTAGCCTGCCCAGGTGGCTGAGATACTCCTGGGCCCCACATTCCTATTGCTTCTCAGACAGGCAGGTGTCAAGGTGGATATTAAGGTCAATAAGTCTGTCCAAGGTAGCTGGGAGCTCCACACAAGCCAATAGTTCATCTTTAATGGAGCCCAGAAGCCCCTGGCAGAAGTGGAAGTGTTGAGTCACCTCCTTCCACTCAGTGTCAGCAACCAGCTGTCTAAACTCAGCAGCATAACTTGATACCAGATGGCATCCCTGCGTGACGGTCTGGAGGGCTCACTCCACAGTGCAGAACCAGTGTGGGTCTCTGCAGATCTTGGCCATGTCTTGGATAAAATCTTTGCGCTTGTCCAGGAGGGAGTCTTATGATTCCAGAAGTGGGGAAGCCCAGGCCAGGGCATCCCATCTTGGCCATATCTGAACAGCAGGTTTCAGAGCAGAGATGCAAAGCGAGGTGACACTGCTTAAAGAACCCCCAGAAGCAGCAGGGATCCCCACTGACCTTGGCAGGTAGTGGAATCCAGGATTCAAAGTAAGACAAGTAGGGTGGCTGCACTGATGGACACAGAAGAGGGTATGTTGGGCTTGCAGGGCTGTAATTTGAGTTTGTAACCCCTGTAAAGCAGCCAGCAGCTCACCCCCAGAAATCTGCCTCGGTGGTGGATCCATTCCCCTGTACCATCATGGGTCTTTGAGGTACAATTGGCTATGAGGTTTCAGCTAGGACTTAGGCAACTAGGCCTGCAGCAGGCCACTAGGAGAAGCAAGGCAGGAGCACTAACTGCTATCTTACTGCATATTCTGCAGCTGATTTCTCACTGTTTCTTGTGTTGAAGTAGTTCTACATTGGTGTTTTGCCTGTTCTGCCCCGAAAGATATTTGGGTGTGGTAGTGACATCTTGGTCTGGGGGACACAGCCAATCCTAATCTGTTTCATTAAGGTTTGACATATAACTAGAAAGAGTCTCAAGTATAATGATTGGTCATTAATAATGTACCCAAACATGGCTTTTTCTAACTCAAAAGATTGATACTAAAACTTACCTGTTATTATGCAGAAGAATTTTCATCCACAGATCTCATAGTATTTTACAAAGCAAAATACCATCAATCCCATATCACAGGCCACGTCTTCAGGAGATGCTGGCTGCGCAGTCCTTACTGCCCAGTCATTTAGTCATTTAGTACTTGTATAAGTACTAAATACTGGAGTTACTGCATTAGTAGCATTGCCAAATCGCTTTTTCATGACACTGAGTGCACAGTAGCCAGAGACTACTGCGCAGTAGCATCATGTCATGCTCTCTGCGCCATGTGACACTACTGCACAGGAAGTGTCTCACATAGATGTAGCCACAGAGTGAGAAACCAAAACACAGAAAGTGATTTGGCTAACATCACATGAATAGGTTAAGGTTAGCTCCAAAAATAAAACCAATCCATGGTCCAAACAACACTACCTCCTGTATTAAAAAGAAAAGTTAAAAAATCTTTTTCAGTTGAGATTATCCTAAGAAATTTTGGCCCCGAAAAGTTTTTTAAAAAAATTTTCACTGGCTGAAAACTGGTATATAAAATGGGAATGCCATCTTAGCTTTAACTCTAAAGAGGTTTCCACGATTTTCTAAAACTTCATTTTGAGACAAAGAGAAGTTTTCTTTTAGACTGCTACATGCTCTTGTTTTCTCTGCTTCAAAAACCAAAAAGACAGTTTGCTTTGAATCTCACTTTGAAAGGCCTGTGTTTTGTTACAAAGACGTATGTTGTAAAACAGTAGGCAAAATATTAGACCAACTTGAATTATCCAAGTTTACAGTCTAGGAACATATGTTCACATTTAGATGACAATGGTACCACATATAAAAATGGGGAATTTGGATAATGTAACTAATAGAATCCTCAATGTCTAGATTATGGAATCTCTTGTTGATTTTGGACATAAAAGATTATTAACTTCATAGAAAAGCATTGTGGGCTTTGTATTATTCAAAGCGCTCAATTGTTAATATAAATATTATGATCTTGTTTAACAGTAAGAGGATTGTATTCATCTTGGCAATGCTCAGAATGCAGTCAACCATAGAGTATGAGTGCTTTTAGACTGTGTGCGATAGTGCATAAAACCAATCAATTATTCCTCTTGGCTAGGTTAATCTGTCACTGGGACTGAAAAACTTGTTCAATCGTGAATAGTGTACGGCTTAAAAAACACATGAATATATCTTTGTTTCTGTTTGTTTAATTATTTTAGAATGCATAATCACTCCACTCACAGCTAGCATAGGGATATTTACTCTTCAGTTTTTACATTAATCAAAAAGGTGTTAAATTTAGCCAAATATTTTAAAAGATCACACTTTCCAACACAGCTGTATCTTCTTGAAAAGGTCTGGAATGGTATCATGGCATGTTGCTAATTAATGTGTACATCACAGGACTCAGAACTGCTGGGTCCTCACTAATATTTTTGCAGCAAATTTTGAGGATCTTTTAATACTCATACAAGTGAAAGATTAAGTGTGTTGTGTGTGCAGGTGCTCTGCAGACTTCCTGAATAGTTCTGTCAGCACAACTCATTCCTGACCTTTCTTGTCCCTGCTATTCTAGTCTAGAATCTCTCTTCAGGAGAAATGGATAATTGTGCCAAAGTGTACCCCCTGCCAATCTGGCCAATCTAGTCATATGAATCTCAGCAGTATCAAGAAAGCTTCTTGAAGCTATGCAGGGATCTCCTACAGGGCTTTTTTTTAAGTAGTTGTAAAAAGATTTCACTTTATTCTCTCAGCTACCTATACAATGCTATACCTTCTATACAATGGCCAAAAACTTCTTTTGTTGCCTGAAGATGTTTGGAGGATTTTTTTATTCTTGTTACTTAATCCAATTCAAAGTTTATTAGATATGGTACATTCATCATTTTTGTGGAACTTAGCACAGAGAACTTTTATGTGGTCTTTGCTAAAAACTGTGTTTTTGGTATGCATATTAAATCATATGCATTTCTAGATCATACAGTTACTATCTAGAGCTGTGTACAGACATTCGGGGAGGTTAGATCACATTAGAAATGACCACTCGATCCTAGTTTGCTCAGGTGCAGATCTTACATTAATTAGGTAGATCTAAGTGTGAACTGCACAGAAATTCAGGACAGTTAGATCAGTCTAAAAATGGCTGACCTGATCTAAGTTAAGGTAGTTTAACTTAGCTTGGGTCTGTAAAAACCGATCTAACTGAACTTCTGTACAGTTCCCTGTGCATCTCCAGGGCTAGGAAAGCCCAGCTGCTGGTTCCAGGCCTGGGGCTGCACTTTTCCTGACTCCTCCCTGGCACCAGTCTATTTTTAGTCCCCCCGTCAGATGGGCAGCCTCCCCTCCCAGCCAGTCCTCGCCCAGACTACCAAGCCCCTCATCCCACAGGCCACTCCCAGTTTTATTACCATTCACCAATGTCAGGAACCAAGGAAGTCAGGGTGGGGGAAGGGTTGGTTTGCTATGGGGGTTGTATGTCTGGGGGTGGAGGGGTCAGGGAGCTAAAAATAGCCCCTGGTCCTGGGAAGTGGGAGAGAGAGCGCCCCATCCCTTCCAACCCCCTTCAGACCTGTGGGCCCTTCTGATCCTGCCCGCAGACTCCACCTGCCTTCTGATCCCCTCAATTCTTCACAAAGACCTCTCTTGCCCTCCCAATCTCCCCACAAACTCCCTGATCCCCCTGGAGCCTGCTTGCACCCTGATCCTCCCAACCCCCACCCTGCCAACCCCACTATACCAACTTACCTTAGATTGTGTGACTATTTAACTTGGTCTAACCTCCCCATAACCTCTATGAATATCTGTATGCATCTTTAATGATTTTTGTCAGCATTGTCTGTTAGAATTTCCTAGTGCAAGGGTTTCTCAAACTTTTGAGATCAAAATTGGCAGCACACTTTACTCTTATACCTGAAAAGCAGGGTAAGTATAAGCAGGGTGAGTGTGTATGTGTGTGTATACCCTGCCTTCACTCCCCCGTAAATATATAACCTTCCCTTGCCAGAGGAAATCATACAAGTGCTGAGTTGTACTATTAAGATTACACCAAATACATCTTTAAGCAAAAGTTTACTCTCTATACCGGTGGTTTTCAAAATTTTTAGCTTCAAGGGACCCCTCCATAACTTTTCCAAAATTTGCAGCACCTCAGTTGAAAATCCCTGAGATAGATCTAGTCCAAAAAAGATATGGAGAAAGGTCTTAAGGCTTAAAAAGATGAGTCGCTGCTTTGGCTGGTGCCACTTTCCCCTAAAGGTAAGCGTGTGTTCTCTTATAGGTTGGCGGACCTCCTCCGGCGGGCTTTAAACTAGGCTCGTCAGGGGAAGGGGAAGATGAGGGCAGAGGATACACCGAACCGGCACCCACAACTACAGCCCAGCCTGGACCGACAAGCTCAGCGGACAAACAGGTAAGAGATGGGGACAAGAGGAATGCTGGGACTAGGGGGT
>NW_017729004.1:69533301-69541986 GCF_001723915.1 Gavialis gangeticus | reverse complement strand
CTGGCTCCTACCCTGGGGGTCTTTAAGAGGAGGCTGGATGAACACCTTGCTGGGGTCGTTTGACCCCAGTACTCTCTCCTGCCATGGCAGGGGGTCGGACTAGATGATCTGCTTAGGTCCCTTCCGACCCTAGAAACTATGAAACTATGAACCTTAAGGGCAGTAGGGACAGGACTTTACCCGCTGTCCCCTGCCCTTTACCCTGTCTGTCCCCTCCTGCCCCCTGGTCTGCACCTCAGGGGCAAGGGCAGTTTCTGCTGCTGAGGGTGCTACTGCAAGGTCTCACACATTGTTGATTACCCCTCCTGCCAGCCCAAGAAGCATGGGAAGAATGGAAAGGTTGACCCAGGCTGCAAAGTACAGCCCCATCTTTGCACCTGCTCACCCACCTGTGCTGCTGTAAGTGTGGGGGGCAGGGCAGCCTTGGGGAAGGGAAGGGCAGGGGACAGCAACAACAGCAATATCAGTCCACAGAGGATCAGCCATAGGCACCACTGGAGTAGCTGGGGTAGACGTAGGGTGCTGGGTGGGAAGAACAGCCATTACCTCCTCTCACAGGACAATTTCACAGAACACTAGTTTACCATGGCACACTCTTTGGGAATCCCTGTCTTAGTGCTTACTTTCCAATTGGTCAAACTCTGAGCATAGATGAAAAAGGTCGTATAGTGCTGGGCTTAGAAGAATATTTTATGTAATACAGCCTTCTCCTTCAAGGCAGCCATCTGTGTTCCAGTATAAATATATTACAGGAAAGTAATATAGTTTCATATAGTCACGTCTGTGCCTTTGGCCATATATAGCCATTCTGTTTCTACTGGGAGAATCTCTGCTCTCCTGGTCAAAACTAGGAACATAGTTCCTTGATGACATCTGGAAAATCTCCCTTGCTATAATGAACTCTTGTACATTTCTGTTTGACTCCTCCATGACTGGGAGGAGTTGAGCAACAGCTTTCCCTGTGGTTCTTCTGCCTTCCTCAGACTGGTGGACTTTGGTCTGGGGATGGTTGCAGGGGATGGCAGGTGTCTTGCACCTCAACTTCACCAAGTCTTGAAGTTGAGCTGCTTTTGCCCAAAGCCTTCCTGAGGCTGGAGACATCCCAGTCTGGAGAAGCCACGGGGGGCTTTCCACTCCTTGCTCATTCTCTAGACAAAGGTGTTCCCAGTCTGGGAAGGCACAAGGAGCAGGGAGGAGGGGGTGGCTTTAGTCATGGCCAGATTAACACATAGGCAAACTAGGCACATGCCTAGGGCCCTGAGCTGCAGGGAGCTCCTGTCCTTCCTCTGCAGCAGTGGCGCGAATGGCCCCGTCCACCTGACTTCCCTTCCCCTCTGCCAGCCTTGCTGCCACGGTGGCTGCTTCCTAGCAGTGGCTCTGAGCCCCATTCCCCATGGGCAGCAACACCAGAGTGGGAAGGAGGGTCTCGATAGGCCTGGGGCCCACAAGTTTGTTTGCCTAGAGCCCACTGAAGAGTTAATTCCTCCCTGGCTGCACTCTGAATGTCTATACTGCTCCCTCTTCTGGAAATACTTGTAGTGGTGGAAATTTTTGAGAGATTTCCACAGCTAGAAATGAACACTTGTTCATACCCTTTGTCTTCTGTGTATTTTGTGATGGACAATGGCACTAACTGGCAATATGAAACACAAGGGAATGGAACAAACTTAAGATGTATATTGTATCTTAGCTATGAGAAATAGCCATTAGAGAAGTATAAATTTGATATCCTAGCAGCATGAGCCTTTTCCTACTAGAGAAAACAAACAGGATAACACATATTTTGCTACCTGTAGCCATCAGCTCTGTGAAAAGAAAGGAGACCATATTAAAAGAATGGGCCCTTACATTTGGTAGTGAAAGCTCTAAAATAATGCCACCCAAATTAGAATGAAAAGATTTTTCTCAAGCTCAGAGGTCTGCACAAACCCCAGAAGTGTTCAAAGGTAAAGAGGAGGAGTGGAAGTGTTTATCAGTAGCAAAGTTAATGAGTAAATGGATCACAAAGTCTTTGAGCCATTCAGCAAGAACCTAATGTAGCAAAAACAACACCACCACCTGTAAAGGGAAGGTACAGGTTAAGGGATAAAACAGACAATTAATAAAGCAAGGTATAGATATTATGGAATCACAGATAAATTTACCAAAGATTGTGAAGCGGAAATAAGACATTCTGAAACATGTAAAACTCTGCTCATGTATGACAATACATTTAAATACTAGGTTGGAATTACTAGAAAAAAATCAAAGTATAATCCTAAACATCCATTTTGTGAGCCCCAAGAAATAAGCAAGACCCACATTTCCATCCAACAAAGGCAACATTTATTTTATCTCTTGCCTTCTTTGCCACTCAGAATCTTCTGAGAAATTTCCAAAAAGAAAATTAAACATCTTAGCTTTCTTTTGCTAGTATGTTATTAAGCATTCATAGCACAGTGAATGTGCAGCTGTCAGTCTTAGAGGTGTTACTTATCATAAAGCTTCCAGAGTTATATAGCTGTATAACTTATATGATTAAACTTGTTGTTAATACTGTCTTCTCTGAATATAAATTCTGTTTACCTGAGTTATATCTAGTCTGCCTGGTAGAAGCAGTTCCAGTAAACAGTGTCCTTTCTTTATATTAAAATGGCTGACTTCTAAAATGTTAAGACTTTACAGTTATTTTACTTTAAGTGTAGATTTTGGGGCTGTATATTTTAAAAGACTAAAAGTCTTCATTTGGATCTGTATTCTAACATACGATGAGAACATGTCACATGGTTGCATGCTCTTTCCAATTTATGGCTAAGCTTACCCTATAAACCAGCATACTCAGATATATTACAGCTCATATCTGATGGCTATAATATTTCCCATCAATAATACAAAGTTTTATTTTTATGTTTATGGTGTAAAAAAGGCTGTGACTATAAAATTCATTTTTCTTAAAAAAGAAAGGCCTTATTGTGTGAAGACTTGCTGAGATGAGCATAGAAAGGATCAGTAGATGTTCTTTTAGATAGAGATAGCTGTAATTACATGCAGATGTAATTCTTCTTTTTCTTATTTCTTTTTACTTTTTATAAGTATCCATCTTTAAGTTAGGTATTTATCTGATAGCTAAAAGATAAAACAAAATAAAATTTTGAAGCAAAATTATCAATACTGCCAAATCTTCATATATCAATATAAATTATTTTCCAAACATTAAGGATGTCAGTAAAGAAGTGTGTAAGCAGTTTCTGTGACCAGGACAGCAGTGGTGGCTGGGCTGGTGGCAGATCTGGCACACCCACAGCTGGTGCCACTTGTGCCCACCCTTAGTTGCACTGTTGTAAACAACTCTTTCCACTTCTCCCTGTAAAAGGTGAATATCACAATCTGCTCTGCAGGTTAATTAAATGCCCAGGTTAATTAAGGCCCAGTCTAACAGGAAAACAAGATTTCTACAGTTTTATACTTAGATTCTACAATTCTACACACTTTAGGTACATATAACAAATATAGATAATTTTTAAGAGTTTTGAAGCCTGACACATCCATTTTTCTGTTTTGAAATAGATTAACTATACTTCACAGATGCTTCTCTAGTTTACTGATATCTCCATTTTGAGCAACATGGATACTGTTAATGTCTTTTATAGTACAGGATTTCTGCACAAAGGGACACCTGAGCCTGTTTTCTTTGGCAATGTGGGATATTTTGCTAAAAGACAAGACTTCATTTTTGAGGGGTTTCTGACAAAGTTCAGACTTTCATTAACTTTCATACAGAATGATTCTTCATGAGACTGTACAGTAAGTGTGGCATAAGACAAAAATATTCCTTACAAAATAAAGAACAGAAAAAGTACATGTTTGTTTCTACTACATTTATCCACTAGATGGTGTTCTTCAAGCATGTCATTGAGGAGCTGACTGCAAGAATGATGAATCGCTCCAGTTTTATTTACCAGCTGCAAACACAGTATTTCTGAATCTTCTGAGTATTTCAAAACTGACTGCTCAAGGCAAGTTTCTTTACTTTTCAAATTCATCTATATTTCTGTCTAGAGACAAAAATAAATAACGAACTTGAAGAGCAGAGTGATATTCATCACTTCTTTATGTTTCTGTATATTTCCTTTTTTTCCAGTGAGTCTTGGAAGAGGCATTATAATAGACATAGTCTGCAAACAGTTTAGAAAAAGTGTGCTTTATTCTGAATATGTACTCTGTAATATACAGAATGTGTGAACTATGGACATTTTACTTTTGCTGATTTAGAGGCTGGTCGGATTCATAACAGCAGTGACCAGGATTCTATAGACAGCCTGGCCAAAATGGAACAAAACAGTTGATTTTGACTAATGACTCAATTGTGGAAAAATGTTGTCCACACCATCTGTGACCCAGATAGAGCAAACAAGAATGGTCTCCTTCCCAACAGGACAAGAAATCTGAACAAGAAAGGAAAGGATGTAAGGAAAAAAATGCATTAATTTCCACTTCTTGCATCCTATTAGAATGAAAATAACATGAAGGAAGGAAGATGTGACATTTCTTGGGATACCATTGGGCAAGCTTAGTGTTCTGGCGTGACAGAATGATGCACAACTACAAGGCAACATCTGTCCATTTAGACCAGCTTATAGGAGAATGGCATAGGATGAAAATTTTTGGAGGGCTTCCAGATTTATGGTCACATCTACTAGGGCTGTGTGAAGCTTCAGTTGCTGAATCGATTTGCAGGAGATTTGGCCCAATTCAGTGTCTGAATCTTCAATTCTGAATTGAATCAAGAGACACATTACTCTCTCTGAATCGAACTGGAAGCCTCCAATTCAATTCGGAGAGATTTGACAATTTGGACATAGACGCAGCTTTATATGTTTTTTCTACATCCCTCAAGGTACCAGGTGGCTTGTGAATGCTGAGATGGTGGGGTGGATGGAGCATCTCATAGGAGCATGGGGGTTCCCCCGCACACTCCTGTTGGATGCTCCATCCACCCCATCATTTTAGCATTCAGGAGCCACACCTGGTACCTCGAGGTATGTAGAAAAAACATATAAAGCTGTCTATGGCCTAATCGCTGATTCTCCGAATCAGAATCGAATCTTCAGATTTGGATTTGGCCAAAGTGAATTGAGACAGTGATCTGAATTAGCGAATTGAATCTATGTCCCCCGAATCAGGCTGAATCTGAATCCGAATCCGAATTGAATACAGCTATTTTCACACACCCCTAATATCTACTGAACTGCCCTGAATATGCCACCTATATATCAAATGCATACCTCAAGTGAATATGCATTCAGTCGCTATGTTGTAGGGTAGGGCTGTCCAGCTGGCAGTCCATGGGCCACATGTCTCCCCAAAGAGTTAGCATATAGCCCGTGGGCTCCTGCCCATCCCTGCCTCTCCCCCACCCCTGTTGCTCCTACCAAGGTGGCTGTGTTCTTTGGGTTCCCCGACCTCTTCCAGCTTCTGCGTTTTGTCCCTGCTTCTGGGAGTGGGGCAGCACAATGGGAAGAGGCCAGGCTGCCCAACCTGTGCACATAGCAGGGGGGTCAAGGTGCCTGTGCTGCATGTATGACAAAGACAGGAACCAAGTTGCCCACACTGCAGGTGAGTGGCAGACATGGGTGGGAAAGAAGGGACTGCTGGTGGGAGCTGCCCATATGGCAAACAGCCTTTGGGGTGGTGGAATGGGCATCATACGATACTGAGTGTTCTCAGTATTTTGGTTATTGTTCCTTGAATATGTCGGTGAAGTTCTGAAGTAACGATTTTGGGGATTCCTTTTGTTGAACAAGAAGGTATGAATGCTGTGAACTGGGCCTGATGGTCAGAGAGGTCCCTTTGAGTCTTAAATTCCTATATCAATTCCCTTGGGGTAGCCACTTAAGCACTTGTTTTCATAATTACATGTCTGTTTAGCTTTAGATGTCTCAGCTTTTTAGAGTTTGAGAGTTTTACTTTGAAAATTCCAAGAGTGAAATGATAATAGGTATAGTACTTGTTCATGAACATTTCAGTGAAATTCATTTAGAGATTCTTGAGATTTCTGCTTCAGGAAAGCAGATTTTGGGTTTGCCTTATGGTAGAATGCAGAATAGAATTATCCCAAGAAGGGAATGGCATGATACCAGGTACACATTTCTCAATTGAATTTAAAAGCAGAATTTTGTCTTTTTGTGTTGTTTGTGCCTGCATACCTGTCACAATAAACATTTTCCCATTGAGTAGATTGCAGTAGAATCAAGCTTTATTCTTTGCATGACGTGACAAAATGTCAAGATGATGGAGGTCAAATGTAGCTTTTTTGGTCTTTATATTTAGCTGGAATATCACATCACATGAAATATTCTACTTTTTACTGTAAAGAATGACAGCAGGGTTTCTAAATTAGAATGTTCTCCTCAACATTTGGAATTCTACATACAGTACCCTGCTTGTGAAATTCTGTCCAGCTTGTCTACAGAAATGGGTCTTCTAGTGTATAAAGGATTGCTTGGTAAGCAGGTAAGGACTAAACCAGAAAAAAGAGAGAGAAATAAAAAAGATTTAGAGAGAACTTGATGAAAGCATGTAACTACTTTTACAGAGATAAAGTATCAAGTATTAAATGGCTCTTTAATGCAGCTGAGAAAGACATAACAAGAACCAATGTCTAGAAGTAAAAGCCAGACAAATTCATTAGGCACACATTTTTAATGGTGGGGTGATTATCCAAACTATGAATTAAAGTGGATTCTCCCTTGCTTAAAGTCTTATATCAGAACTAGGTGCCTTTCTAAAATATGCTTCAGTGAAACAAGAGTTATGTGACTCAAGACAGAAAAAACTGAACGGAATTGTAAGGCCTATGTTGTATAGGAAGTTAGGTTAGATGATCTAACAGTCCTTTTAAATGTTAGTATCTAGGAAATAAACTTGGAAATTTGGGACACTGTGGTTCCCATCCTCTGTGTGCTAGCATTAAAAAAAAAGAGTAAAACATACTAGCTTTAGTCCTAATTTGTTAAGCCTAGAAAATATTTATTTTGCCATTTCTAGAACCACATCTTTCACTTACCTTTCAGACATGGCAATTTTAATAATTCTATGGTTTCCAGCATCTCAGCTCGCCATATTTACTTGAACAAAAGATGACCCTGGTTAAAAGGTGACCTCCCACCCCAAAATAGATCCTATATATGGAAAATGTATAGATTTGTTATAATTTTCCAGGTATAGAATCTAATTATTGGAGAAATGCCTTGAATTTGTCTTCCTCCACTGCTACAGCAGGGAAAATAAATCTGAGGGATCAGGTAGCCCTTTGCTTTCTGCTTCCCCCCCAACTTTTTTCCCTGGCAGCCCCTTCCCCTTCTCCTTACTCTCAGACCCCACTCTCCTTGAGGACATGGAAATGAGAAGCAAATTTGAAAACAGTAAGCTTGACATTAAATACGGCTATAGCAGTTTGCATATAGTACTCATACACTTAGTGGATCAAAATTTGATGTATGTGACTTTTTTTGAAACTACTGCAAGTTTTAGCACAGGTACTCCATAAACACACTGTTGAGCAGCACTTTGGAATTTATTTATATTTAGTACAAACTTTTTAAAAATTTTCATTTCCAGGGCCAAATCAATTCTGAATCATGTTCCAACTTTCACTGAGCAGAGCTCAATCGTTCAAGTCTGCATAGTTGTAACACGAGCAAGTATCCTAACTCCCAGACTTATCAGTCTGGGGCTTCAGATACTCCCAAATTCAGGGCAGGCATGCCACATGCAAGCTCTACGCCCCCTAGTTTCACTTGCCCCTAGCCAAAAGGATAACAGGGCTAGCTAGAGAGAAAGCCCAAAAGCAATCCTCCATTGCCATGAATTGTACAGCTGAGATCCTTGCATTTGGAGGCATTTGTACACTTTTGCAGGGGTCAGCCTGCTAACTACACTGAGTCTTTCAAGTTTCTCCCCTGCCAAGTAAATATGTGTAATACAACCTATACATGATATTAGTCCATGCCAAAAGCTTGTGATATGCCACATAGCTCAATGGGCTGGGACTGACCAGAGCTAACAGCATTTCAAGCCACGATGACTGCACAGCTCAGCAGTCCTCAGTATGTGTGTACTTCAGAAGCCCCTCAAAAAGGATCCATGTGCTAACTAGCCCTACTCATGCCTGGAACTGGGTGTTCTTGTCACAAGTCATGGGATGCTCCAAAAATGTATACGCAGATGAGGCACAGGGCAACCTGGTCTGGCTTCACCTCATGGAGGGCAGGGCCACACTAATCAAACACTCCAGGCTAAGAGAGGAGGTGATGGAGGGATTCTGGGTGAACTGTCTGGGGCCCTGTTTCGCTATGTTTGCCAGGTATTTAAGGTTGGTGAAGAAACAGGAATCACTGAAAATGGGAATGAAAGGCACAGCTTAGCTGTAGGAGTGAAGAGGAACTCAAAATGTATTAAATGTAATGGATCATGTGGCTGTGAGGCACCCCCACAGGCTCCCAAAGGGGAGGGGGCAGTCCCCTTGGGTCCCAAGATGCACAGGCAGCCCCCCCACCGAGGAAACTCACCTCCAAGGACGTAGCCAGAGCAGGAGCAGCGGCTGCACGAGCCGGTGTTACACTGGCCATTTAATCAGCTGCTTCCCAGGTGGGGAAAAGCCAGACCAATCAAGGCGGCCAAAACAGCCACCGCGGTAAGATTTAA
>NW_017729004.1:69504227-69528301 GCF_001723915.1 Gavialis gangeticus | reverse complement strand
CACGAGCCGGTGTTACACTGGCCATTTAATCAGCTGCTTCCCAGGTGGGGAAAAGCCAGACCAATCAAGGCGGCCAAAACAGCCACCGCGGGAAGATTTAAAAGCCCCAGCAGGACTCAGGAGGAGGAGAGGGAGGGAGTACACTGGCATAGAGCACGTCAGACGTGCTGAGGCTCTTGCTGCGGCAGCCAGGAGCGGTGCAGCTGGCTTGGTGCCAGCATCCTGAACAGGTGGAAGTCAAGCCCCTGTAGCAAGCTGGGAGGGAGGAGGCAATCCCACTCCTCTCCAGCAATCCATTTTCTTTTTGGTAAAAGAATAAATTAGCAGCATCCGTCCAGAGGCATCAAAGAGGACGCCAGCCTACCTAAGCCCAGCCTGTCAGCGTCCGAGGCAGAGATGCTAGTCGTCGGGAGAGCCAGGCTAATCCCACCAGGACCCACGCTGACTCTGGTTTCCCCCTGGTGAAGGGGGTTGACTGAGCATGATCAAACCATGCAGGTGGCACCCATCTGGTTGGCAAGTGGATAGGGTGTAGAGGAGGTGGAGCCCTGTGGAACATCATGCCTGGACAGTGAGTATAACCGTCCCCAGGGACCCCAGGAAGAGGATCTCCACTGAACCTCTCCCTTTCATTCAATAACATCGAGTCGTGGCAGGAGAGTTGAAGGGAGGTGCCTCACGCCAGATGGATAGTATGTCACTCGATGTAAACCCCACCTAAGGCACTTTGATAGATCACTATGACTGTGGAGGGAACACCTGCCCATTTTTTTAAGGGCCACACAAAAAAAAGTTCCCATCAACATCTCAGCATTTTGGCTAAGGTCAAGCATTTTTGGCACCAAAGGGAGGATGTTAGGACAGGTTCTGGCCCTTCTGATGCTGGCCTGGTACTGCAGTACTCTAGGCCCAGTGCCAGTTCCCTGTGGAGAGAATAACCGGTCATTCTTTTTACGGGTCAACCAAATAAATAAATAAATAAAAAGGTTCCTATCAGTGGGTTTGCCCAATGTAAACCATGTGTTTTATAGCTATGTTCAGTGTTCATTGCATTTAATCAACTTCACAGTTGGTTTCCATTGCTTGAAATATGCTGCCTTTGGCAGCAGTTTAATGATAGACAATGGGCGCATCTACATAAGATGTTTACTTCACAGTAGATTAATTAGCTGTGCGGTAAACATCTCAGTGTCTACAGATGCTCCCCTATTAGGTTGGAGTAAACTACTCTGCAGCAGGATAGTACTAGTATTTACAAGTACTGTGGAATAAAAAACCCCACAGTAAAAAGCCCCACACTGAAGTACCCTCATGCCCCAGCCAGCCCCTCCCTCCACAGCACGTTCAGCCAGGGGAAGCAACCCTGGGCTGGGACCTTTGGGGCCCCCCACTAGCTGGGGCTGTTCCACCCTGACTCAGCGTGCTGTGATCCCAGGTGTACATGCAGACATGCACCCAGCAGCAATAAGAGCTTATTGCTGTGCATGAATAGGCACATGTAGACGTGCCCAATGTATTTAGTGAGATTTCCTTGTATGCAATTATAAGATGAGGGGCTCTTTTTCCTCTTGCCAACTGTAGGTGGGTGGGAAACTCATTTTGTATTTGAGTAAATATGGTATTTCAAAAATAATGCCAAAGGCAGAAGTTCAGCTGTGCCTTGCATTGTGAATGGGCTTGGATTTTCAGCAGAACCTGAAGGACTTCAACACAAAACTGTTGAAAGCCAATAGCAAGTGGACACCTAACTCCCTTAGGCTCCTTTTTATATCCCAGTTGCAACTATAGTCCCAGGAAGAAGAGAAATTTGCCCCTCACCTCCCCTATTAAAAAAAAGGGGAGTGGAGATAATGAAGCTATTTTTATCACATTTCATGTGGCTTACATCAAATAACATACAACATCGATAGAAAACAGTGCTTGATCAAAAGGTACTGTGCAGAAAGAAAGAAGTAGGTTTTCTTGGAAAGAGGATCCACAGGGGTGGCATCCATCATTAGCATGATAACCTTTTAAAACTGAAATAGACTTCTTGTTATAAACTTTAAAAAAATCATACAAAAAATCCCCCAAGGTTTGCTAAGAGTACAATTTACCACACTTGAAAAAATGAGACAAAAGCTAATTTTTAAAATTCTATTAGAGCCATTTGCAAATTTCAATGCACTGTACTTTCTGAAGACTATTACCTATATAATCTGTGCTTTGAACATAACTATTATTTTGTTAATTACCCTCAATACTTAGAAAGGTACTGGCTCACTGACAAAGGTGGGGTCAATAAAACTGGAATCACTGTAATCTATTTCCTTCTTAAAAATGATTATCAGCTTTTACAAATATTTAGATTGAAAATGCCTTTACTGAAATACTTGCCTCAACACATAAAAATGCAGTTTCAATTGGATATGGTGTTCTAAATTTCCTTACTAAATGTGCTTGTTATGCAGTTTTAAACAGCTGCCAATTTCTATCCGAGTTGGATGGAAATGCCATTCAACTTCAGTGATGGGTGATATGATTCCTGAATAGGCAACATCCTTCCTTATTTATGCTAATAAAACATCAGTTGAAGTCTGTGGGCATTTTTTTCTCTCAAGGCCTAGAAGATCAAGCTTTGTCTTTATCAAGTGCTTTGGATATTTCAGTAGATCAAGAGTAGATAAAGGTACTACATAATATGATGCTGTACATGATAGTTTTGTAAGCTAAAGAAATAAGCACAGTAGTGTTAGAGTGATATTATAGCTGTAATGGTTCAGGAATTGTGCAAGAGGCAAGGTGATATATTTTATTGGACCAACAGTTTGGATAAAGTTAGACAAGCTTTTGAATGCAAAATATTCTTTTTCAGGTTACTTTCAGGCCAGGTGATCTGAAAAAGAATGCTTTGCACTTGAAAGCTTGTCTAACTTTATCCCATCTATACAGTTGGTCCAGTAAAAGATATTGCCCCCCAAAAATCCTTGCGTCTCTGAAGAAATAAGCATTCATTGCCATTCTTTGCTTTCTGTCTAGTGTAATAAAAAGCATACCAGCATAACATACGTTAAAAACACATTACCTAAAGTGATATAATTTGCTTTTGTACGATTGTTCTTTTATTTATATAGGTCACTTATTCATCTGTTTATTTTATACTTTTAAGGGAAAAAAGGCTCCATGCTTGCCAGTACTTAACAGCATATAATCGAAACCCCCAATTGTATTTGAACAGCCTGCTGAGCTGGGGGGGGGCCTGGTGACTTCAGTGCTGCTGTGCATAAGCAGATTGTTTCACCCATGTGGAACCCCACTTAAGTATACGAAGCTCTGTCCAAAAGCAATAGTTCATCCACATGCAACAAATTACAGGTTTTGGGCCTATATCCATATACATCTGGCAAGGAAAAGCATCAATTTTAAAATACCTAGATATTGAACAAAGCTTTAAATCTCAATAGACTCTATTCAAAATTTCAAACTTCAAGGGTACCCATTAGGCTGATCCATACAGTTTATTGTATCCAGCCTCCTTTTGCAGGATACCTAAACTCCTTGTCTGTTCTATGTAGCTCTTAGCAGTCCCATACTACTTTCTGTGAGGGTAGAGGTCTCCCCAGCTGTCTTTGGCAAAAACTTCACCTGCCTGTAATACTGTCTAGTTAGTATGCTACATCTTGCTGCTGCCCTTTACACAGTGGTTGCTCCACTTCATGGATGGCAAATGGATATAGTTAGCGAAGCCTGTTGGGATTTTTAAGGATGAAAGGCACTTTATAAATGTAAAATATTATATTATTACAGCTGCCTCCATGACAGAGTTGTGTTTAGCAGAACATTTGGAAAGAAAATTTAGGGAAATTTATTACTAGTTTAATTTTGTTTCCAAACCATAGTCACTAGAGATTCAAACTATTTATCCTGAGTCATAACTGGCAGATTTAGAAAGATGAACTTTTTTCCTCATTGAAGAGTGCATGACTGACCACAGTCATATTTCTGAATTCGAAGTAACCTGTGTTACTGGATGCTAATGATCCACCTTGGGGCAGTGAACTCTATTTTCTTCTTTCAGATGTTCAATGTTGTTAAGCCCAAGCCTTTAAGAGCATATCTGCACTACCTCTGACTGGGACATGGAAACACACTCTGCCCATTTTGGTCCTGCTCTATGTGTCAGATGCCAAAAAAATGTAATTTGGCATGCACCCAGGGTTATAGATGCCCATCACAGGCCTGAGTCAGGTCCCCAAAATCATGAGATTGCCTTAAGAATCATGAGAGTTAAAGAAAGAATAACTTTGAAGTTTTTTTTTTTTTATTGCTATCTAATGTCAAAGCCATAACTAAACAGAGAAGGGGGGCGGGGTGGTGGGGAAGAGGGAGGCAGGGCCTGACCTTTCACAACCTTGTCACTAAGGAGGTGCAGGAACTGTGCAATATAAAGATTGCTTGTGCTACAAAGCTGAAGACTAGATTTTGGGAGCAGGTTTTCTTTACTTGATCCTCAAGTGTATGGTATAGGCAATAAGATACAGATTGAAGGTTTTTCATCTGGAAATGTGAGTGGTTTGGATTACCTGGAAGACTGGTACCCATGAGGAGCCTTTAATAAACAGCCCTGACTTTCCTGGGGTGATCTTGCCTCTTTCAATCCTTGCTTTATTTCAGGTATTCTGACATAACATTACAAAGTGATGCTGGGTCTTTACAGCAACATTGGTACACATTTATGTAAACTGTTGCAAAAGTATGATTCAATATTACACATAAGAGTGGGATATAGCTGGAGGTCCCCCAACACTAACTTCCATGAGAACCTCCAAATTTTTTAAGCTAGCACTTTTGCAAAGGCAACAGCAGGAACACAGGCTTCCTGCACTAAAACTGAGAAGCAGTGACTTCATGCAATCCTAGAGAATATTTTTCCCTCTTATACAGCCCAAAATAGTATCAGCAATAAAAGTCCATAAGAAAGAGCATTTGCTAGACAGGAAATAGGATTCTAAAGAATGAAGATTCTAAATTGCACTATATGCCTCTAACTATGTTAGGCTTTTATCAGGTGTAATGAGAGAAAACCCACTTGGTATGAAGGCTTAGGAGGAGCTGCTACCACATAAAAAACATAACTGCACTGACATGAGCAATAAACAAAGGGTAATGTAGAAAACCCCAAAAATGTAAACTATTTTTAACAACCTAGATAAATCAGATATTTTATAACCATAATACTCATAAATGTGTCAAACTCTTTTTAACGTGGAAACCTGATTCCAATAATGCAAATTAAATAAAAGTTAATAAAAGACCACATTGGTTTCTGCATACATACAATTATATACTGTAACTGGTAAAAATTATTTTCCTTTGTCAGTGGTAATGTGCCACTCCTTTATTTATGCTTAGCCCTTTTAAATCTCATATACCACCTACTGGCCAGACTTCATTTATCTTGCACACGGTGAACAAGAGAAACCTTTTACAGAATTGTGGACCTGAACTGAACTCCTTGAAGTCAATCAAAGGACTCCTATTTATTTCAATGGCTTCTGAATCAGACCCTTAGATACCCAGAGACTAAATATTTTAGAAAAAGCACAGATTAATAGATTTTCATTCTGTCTTGTTGTGAAATAAGTGATCTACGTTAAATAAGTCATCACTGCACAAAAAATATTCTACTGAAGAGTTTTGACAACATGGACTTTCAGCAAGCATAAAGAAAAAATAGAGTTTTCATATCCACAGACACCTTCTGTTCTATGTCTAGTGTGCAAATGACATGCTCATTCATTTCCATTTAAAATTTTCACTCGTTTAACAGTAATAACTGACCACTCTTGTAATTAAGAACAAAAAGGTCATTATTAAATTCTTATTGAATAAATTAATTCCAGTAACTCATTTTTTTTTAGTAGATCTTATAATGATACTGGGAGTTGCTTGCAGGAATTGCTTGCAGGTTTGTTCAAAATGAAAGTCATGCTTTTTGTGTTTGCCGAGAAGGACATTTTGTTTGATGCTTATGGGGGTTTTTTCAGAAGGAGTACAACATGTTTGTTTCATTCACAATTTCAAATATGTGAATACTATATGGTACAGATAAAAAGCAGACAGTATAGTGGACATAATGGGCACACTTGAAAAGTTTATTTAGGTATTAGAGACATTGCAGGCCTCAGAGATATTCTCTATACGTCTAAAACAGGAATAACCCTGGACTTTGTAATATCTACAAAAGTGAAATGTATGCCTCCTGGAAAAACATTACCACAGAAACGGCAGTAGGTAGTATTAATACATATTGTAAAGAGCACATGGCCATTTAACATCTGCCAACATTTTTGACATAACCAGAAGTAATCCCATCCATGTATTCACAGTCTTGGTAAATATCTCAGATGCTGCACTCAGATTTTTCCCCGTCGTATTATCTTCCTGTCACAAGAATCCAGTGTGCAAAGTGGAATTCTGCCAGATTCCTCTCTCAAACACCTCCCTCTCCCCCTTTCTTTCTGTAAGTACTAATGTCTGTGTTGAGACCAGCTAGGGAGACAGCAAAGTTCTGAGTGGTCAATCTAGTCTGCCAGATTTGTGGATTAAAAAAGGTAAGAGGGGGAAGAATTATTAGAGGAAGTTACTCCCACTCAAATGCAGCCTTTTGTCTAGCAAGTGAATGAGAGAAAGAATCAAGGCAGGTGGTAGGAAGTGTGCAGAACTAACTTACTGATGCCCTGTCTCAGCAGATTCCAATACCAGCATCCTGGCTAAAGTTGAATATTATGGTCCCGCTCTATTCAGGCAGACAGGAGGATGTGGAACTAAGACACAGGAGAGGGGGACACTATCCTAATAGCCTGATATTTTTGCCAAAATCACAGTTTATTTGGAGCGTTAGCCATGGAAAATAACATTCAGATGTTGGCAACTATGTAAGTCACATTTCAATGCTGTTTTTGTGCAAGGATATCTTTTTCTTTTAAAAAAACCATGTAAAGTACTGATACTATTCCAACATTTTGCCCCCAGCATTAAGAGGACAAAATGAGAAAAACTATGGAGCTGAAGAAGGGCAAAAATGAACAAACAAAATGAACAAACAGAACATTCTAACATTTGCCTTCCGAATTTACACTAGTAGATTTGTCATGTCCATAAAATATTTGCTTTTATATATTGTTTAAAGCGATTGAATGGATCTGACATCATAGTCACCCACTGCTAAATATTTTCAGTAAAAGAGATGTTTCTGTAGCCTGGAGAATGACAAAATGACAAGGTTTGGTATGTAGGTTGGAAATGAATGTTAATTAGTTTATTCATGATTATGCCATTGAAGTTTGGGTCACTTACAAGGTTTAATTTTGCAGAAACAACTAATTACCTTATTTGCTTGACTATAACATGCTCCTAAATATAATATGTACCCTTCTTTGACGGCTTAAAGAAAAAAATACTTTGAAGTTTGGGTAAGTAACTGATCCAATGCATACACTGGCTCTAGGCTATTGTGCCAAATTCAGCCATGAACAAAGCCCATATGCTTGCCCAATCTGGCATGCCAGGTCTGGGCCATGTGCCAAGTCCAGCTGTGGCCTGACCTTATCCGGCAAGTAAGGCTATGTCATCTGGTTGGAGGGGGTGTTTGTGAGGGGAAGAGAGGGGGACAGAAGGAAATATTTACCTCAGGTGTGGAGAGAAGCCAGCCCAGTGTTGAGAGTGTGCAGATACGGTTTTGGAGCATGTGCTTCCTCCGGATTGGTGGAGGGAGCACCAAAACAGGTATTTCCAGCCCCAGGGAAGGGCAGCTGACTGGAGAACAGCTAGTACAGGGGAGTGAAGCCAGAGGTTTTTTTAGCCATCATCTCCCCACAGACAATGGGGAAGAAGTAACCAGATCCATGGACCAGGGTGGTTGGAGGACCACCAGCTGAACTTAGGACATGACACACTGGGGAGCAGAGCGAGGCAGTTAGACAGTGAAGACAGAAGCCCAGATACAGTGGAGAGAGTGAGGAAACAGCCACCACATGGGTATCAAAGTTTGTCTTTTTCTTTTTTCCCCCCAACTTTTTTGTTGTTGATGAAGTGGGGTTCCCTAATGGATGTACTGAGGAGGCAGCAAGAGTAAAAGCTCCTTTCCAGGGAGTGAGAAGACATGTGGACCCTGACCTACAGGTCCTAAGGCAGGGTAACAACCCCATAAAAAATTATTTCGGTTAATCCTTCTCTCGATCTTAAAATGGACTGAATGAGTTGAGTGACCTGTATGCCATAGGGAAATTGATTTCATTTAATCATTCTTGGGACCTTAAAATGGACTGATACAAGTTGATTGATCCATACAATGTGGAGAAATTCATGTCAGTTGATCATTCTCTGGATCTTAGAATGGACTCATATGAGTTGAGTTTCCCCTTGAACTGTGGGGAAATTGATTTAAGTTGATCGTTCTCTGAATCTTACATGGATTAATATAAGGTGACTGACCCTTGCTTCCTGGAGAAGTTGATATGAGTAGATCATGCTGTAGGTCTTGAATGGACTGATATAAATGGATTGCCCATGCACCCAGGGACAAATGGATTTAAGTTGATTATTTTCTGGGTCTTAAAGGGTATGATACAAATTGACTGACCCATACACCAGGGAGACATTCAATTAAGCTAACTATGGTATAGACTCTTGCATGGACTGATCTAAGGGGCTTGTTCTATAAACCTGTAAGGAACTGGCTTATGTCATGGCCCTAAAGAGCCTGGAGAGATTGATTTGAACTTAGGCACTTCTCCATTTCAGTAAGCCAGTGAGGTACAGCTAGCAGCGAACCGGTCTATACAAAATCAAGACGCAGGCATGAGTCATCTGCCAGGATGTGGTAAGGATGGGGTTAAAGGGAACGAGGAGCCCTATGAAGAAAACCCCCAGGGTGAGCAGGTAAGATTGTCACTCAGCCTATTCAATACGGACAAGTGCAGGGTGCTCAATACAGACAAGTGCAGGGTGCTGCACTGGGGCAGTAGGAACCAGCAGCACACTTACACAATGGGAAACTCCCTACTTGAGAGCACGGAGGCAGAAAGAGATCTTGGAGTCATTATTGACTCCAAGATGAACATGGGCCAACAATGCGAGGTCATGGTTGGCAGGGCTAACCGGACCTTGTCGTGCATCCACAGGTGCATCTCAAGTAGAGCCAAGGAGGTGATCCTCCCCCTCTACGCGACGCTGGTCAGGCCACAGCTGGAGTATTGTGTCCAGTTCTGTGCGCCCCATTTCAAGAGGGATGTGGACAACATGGAGAGGGTCCAGAGGAGGGCCACCCGCATGATCCGGGGACAACAGGGCAGACCCTACAGTGAGAGACTGCGGGACCTGAACCTATTCAGCCTCCACAAGAGAAGGCTGAGGGGGGACCTGGTGACCGTCTATAAACTCACTAGGGGGGACCAGAAGGGTTTGGGGGAGACGCTGTTTCCCCTAGCGCCCGCTGGCATAACAAGGAGTAATGGGCACAAGTTGATGGAGAGGAGGTATAGATTGGACATCCGCAAAAACTACTTCACAGTTAGGGCGGCTAGGAGCTGGAACCAACTTCCAAGGGAAGTGGTGCTGGCCCCTACCCTGGGGGTCTTTAAGAAGAGGCTGGATGCCTACCTGGCTGGACTCATTTGAGTCCTGTTTCTTGTTTTTGGGGTTTTTGTTGTTCTCCCGCCCTGGCGGGGGGTCGGGCTAGAAGATCTACTAGGTCCCTTCCGACCCTTAATCTATGAAACTATGAAACTATATCCAACTCCCGATAATTAAAAAGAGACATAAAGACGCGGCAGGAGAGAAAAGAATATCAAAGGCTGCGTAGTGACACGACTACTCAATTATTCCTCACAGCTCATCCCAATAAAGCATTGGGCAGGTGGGCACTGTGGCCCTACAGCACCCACCCCCAACAGTGCTGCCCTGGGACCTGGAGATTGGGTGGCAGGGGAGCAGTTGTATCATTAATTGCCATGGCTCCTTACCCTGCCAAATCTCCAGACCCCTTGGGATCCATATTTCTCCCATATAATGTGCATCCCAATTCCCACATATGGTTTTGGGAGAAACAATGCTTTTTATTCAAGAAAATTTAGTATAATTCCTTATTACTGAATGCCTTGGCTAGAAACACTGTGCTTTTCCTCTGAATTGCTTGCTAAGCTGTTTTGAAACCACATACAGCTAAACTATCTTTTAATGCTAAACAGTAATGTATTTTGAAGGTATACTATGAGGTAATGTATGATGTATTTACTTAATGACTGAAACTCCACTCTACCTCAGGCATTGGGTGGGACTATTTAAAACCTTGTGGCCAAGCAAGTACCATTTACATTTGCTTACAGGCATACAGAGACAGGTTGTAAGTCTATTTATTGAGTAACCCTTTAAATACTAATGCCAAAGCCAAGGTATGAGTAATTCTGCTCCAAGCAAGATGCCACAGTATTACAATACAAATTTTTAAAAAGTCAACATTTTGCTCAATTTGTAATGATTCTTTTTTTCAGATGTTTCTTTCACTGAGAATTTTGAAATGTAGGGGTTCTGCTCCAACAGAGTGAAAACAAAGCCTGAAATCTTGAAAGCTACTGCAAAAAGAGAAATCCCACACTCTACCTAGCTTTAGTAATGGTGCTACATTTTAGGTAAATCCTGACAAATGTGTTGAATGTACTCATTATCCAAACCAAACTTTAGATCTTCTAGGAATCACACTTATCAGGCTGACAGCTAAACCAAATGTCTGAAACTATATCTGTGTGTATATGTGCATATTTTGGTGGAATACAATAACTCAAAAACGTTCAAGTAGTGTGTACCACACAAAGTATAAATGAAATAGCACATTTGTTTAACAGACACTGTGAAAGCTATGGCTGCTTGATTCTAACTGTACATATTGCTGTTTCATTGATGGTTCAGCAGAGCTCTTATACTTTATATTAGTTAATGAAAATACAACCTTTGGTAATAATTTGCTGTTTAAAAGATGATCCCAGAGGACAGTATTGAGTATTTTTCTTCCATCAGGGGTCTCTCCTGCACGGTATTATTTTTGTCACCCTCTTTCAGTGTGACCATGAGGTATTCAGGAAGGATGCTTGTAGTTGATTACAGTGTTTTCTGTAGGCAAGTAGTCCTCAGAGCAATACATTTATTTCACTTGTGTGGTTTTCTGACCCACTATTGTGCAAAATAGATCAGGGTTTGGTTGAGAACTTATTGGGACAAAGTGTAGGTAAAAATGAAGTAATTGGAAGAAGCAGTAGAAACTATTTCAGCTCCTTTGAACCCATTTCCACTAAGGTCAACAACCTGGAGGCTTTGTTGGATCCCAGATATTCCTGGATATTCAAACAGTAAGAATTGTGAAGAGGTCTCTTTTTAGTTATGCTTGACAACAACTGAAGACCTTGTCACACTAGCTCTACTTTCCTTACTTGTAGACTGTCATGCTGTACTTGGGGCTACAGCCATTTGGAATTTCCACACAGTGGAGAACACAGCAACCTCCTTAAACTGTGCTTTGTTCACAGAGTAAATGGCTCCATGGCGTGCACTGATTGCCAGTTCGTTAACAAATGCAGCTTAAGGGCAAAGACGGAGGTAAAACATGAACCATTCCAAAATGTCACTGATTGGGAACCACTTCACAATTTGTCCCTGCACAGAAACGAATACCTTTACACTAGTACTAATGGTTCTAAGTAGAGCCCTTACTTTTTAGAATTGTGTTGCTGCCAGAATGCCACCAGGGGTGATTGAGTACTCAGAACATCACGCCTTCCAGGAGTCAGTGCCTGGAGTTTCCTCAGGATTCCTCTAGAGGAGAAGAACGACCTGGAGTGGGGCAGGGGTTGGAGTAGAGGGGTTGCCTGGGGTTGGGGGACTGTCTGGAGCCCTGCTTGTGGTTCTTTGAGGACTGGGTGCTTTGGGTCCCTCCCCTACAAAAAGTCCTCTGCTTTGCCAAGCACTCAAGTACCTTGCATTGTCAGCAATTGCATAGAGATGTGTGTGCAATGTGGAACTTGTCCTGTAGGGCTGGCTGCAAGAGGAACAGTTAACAGATAATGGACTAATTTATTTCACACTGGGCACATCTACACAGTGCCCTACAGCAATGTAGTGATGCACTACATCACCTTGCAGCGTGCTGTGGTGACAAAGCGATCATGTGTGTCTACACATGATCACTAGCTACATCACTGTAGCAGTGCCCTCCCTGCTTATAGTCTGCCACTACAGCAACGTAGTGGGAAATCTTCATGTGCACTGCCGATATGGCACAACATGGGCAGGTACTGTGCTGTGTTTTAGTACTTCCTAAAGGAAATACTAAAACATGGCACAGTAATAATGTTGCCATATGGCGACATGTAGATACACCCACTGAGCATGGAATTGACAGCTATTCTATTCTATTAAGTGCCCGTCTATTGTGCAATGGATCTATTTCCCCCACAGTCACGCAGCATTTGACAAGAGTTTACTGCTACAGGCACAACCAAGCACCCGCCACAAGCAGGAGGCTACAAAGAACCTCCCACTCCTGGAACCTGGCTACCCTCTTACCCTCAAATAAGCATTTTAGCAGGGCACTAAAATGGATGAAAAGGCTTTCTGCTTCCCCACCCCTGCAAACGGTGGTCTCTGAAACCAATAACTTTTTAGGCAATAAAGTGCTGGTTATATCCCAGAGCAGCCCCATTGCTTAGGTGTGGAAGTGTGAGAAGCAGTGCAGTTTGGGATGTCTGGAGGACTGAGTGGACACCAGGTATGGAATGCTCTGTGTCCGCACATAACACTGAACCAGTCCATGGAGGAACAGCTTAGAATAGTACCTGATTTTCCTGGTGTGCTTTTGTAACATTCCAGGAAGTTTAAACTGGTCTAAAGTGGCCTGTACATGTAGACTCTTGGCTAAGTACAGACAGTCAAAAAGCCCGAAGTGGAATTGATTCAATATTCACAGGTTTCTCTAAGCTGCGTAAATTGGACCAACAACAAACTGAACTGACACTCACTTTTCACTTGGGAAAGGCAGCCAGATGCTTGCACTGGCCCAGGCCAGATGCTGGGAGGTGCTAGAACGTGCATCCCAGCCTGCTGGCAATTGGGAGCTCAGCCAAGCAGGGCCATCCCCAATTGGCTGTCCAGCACATGACACCAACCCCCTGCTGTCCCCTCCCCCTCTCTGGTGCAGCTGGGCTCTACACCCACAAGTGGGAGGGGAGAGGAGTCCCCGGACAAGGTGCCTGCTCATGAAATCAGGTATGGGGGCATAGGGGAGTCCCTGCCTGGGGCAGCTACCCCTTGCCCCGGGGTCCCCCAGCCTGCAACTGCCCTGCCCCAGGGAGCCAAGGGTAATCCCACCCTTCCCCTTCCCTGGTTCAGTGAGACACTGCTTGGCTCTGCCCACACAGGTGCAAGAGGTGGGTTCCCCTCAGCTCCCTAGGGCTGGGTAGCCCCCAGGCTGGGGAACCCCAGAGCAAGGAAAGCCCCCCAAGGCAGGGGCTCCCCCTATGTGGAAAGATGCCTGGCTACGGGTGGGGGCACCAGCCAGAGGTCTGCTCCCCACTCGCACCTGTGGGAGCTCTGTTACAGCCCGGAGGTGGGGCCAGATAGGTGCTGGCCTGGAGCAGCAGGGTGTGAGCCGTGTTCTAGCAGACCACCCTGCGAGGAGGGGTTTACAGGGAAAGTTCAAAGCATCCTGGGATGCTGGGGAACTGCGGGTTAACTGGAGTCGGGAGGGGATCTGGGACCGGAGTTCCATAGACCAGTTTAACTGAAATCTGTTTAGTCTAATACTGCATCCATCCAGGTCTATCTTAAACTGGTGTCCTCCATTTTGAAACCAGTCTATGTGCACTGAACTTTTGTTGTGTTATGGATTTAACGGGTTTCTGATCAACTATACCGATTTACGTGTAATTTCTGTCCCTAGTCCGGGGGGGTTAAAGCGTATTTAGAACATTGTAAGTGCTACATCTGTCCACACCCTAAGACACTGGTTTTGACCTGTACATTCCCAAATGTTTTGTCCATGGCTGAGAGACTGTCTTTCACTATGTGCTACTGGGGAGGCTGTATTCAGCTAATGATTCCAAGTTACCTCTCCCTTGTTTTAAACAGAAGGGCATTAGTGTCAGGTCATTCTTAATGAAGGGCTCAGCTCTGGAATGCAATTCCGTAGGCTACATTCCAGGTTAATGCTTCAAGATAAACTTGTTCCTTAGGTGTTTCCTAGAAGAGAGATAGAGTTAAATATAGTGACAGGTGTAATGTTAATTCTGAGTTTATATGGTTTTGAAGGGTTATTTTGCTTTTTTGATATAGGTCTAATTATAGGATGGTGTAGGATAAAAAATGATGAGTTTTACAGAGCTCTGTTTATTTTTTATATTGATCCAGTGTGTTTGGATTTATTGATTAATAATGTGAGCAGAATTTTGGATAGGTGCATTATGATAAAATAACTAATACATTAATTTTATTCTACATTGTGTTTGCTTTTTTTTTCCAGGAACTTGATCCGCCAAAACATTAACTAGATCACTGATTGCCCAATCATTATTACAGATGAAGATGCATGAAGCAGAAAGACTAATGCATGACTTTCAGATCTAAGGCTGTATTAGAAGTGCAGATAATTAGGAAGAAAAATAAACTTTTTCCCCACTTTTTCTTTTTTGTTAATTGAGGAAATGTTATCTTGAGCTTGCTAAGAAAGAAAGAAATGTGGAATACCATATTTAAAGTCACCTTTTAAGAAGCTGGGTCTTGATATTTGAGGATTGTACTGTCCCTGAATGTAGGTCCAGAACATTAAGAACTTGTCCTTTTCCTGACACCCAGGCATTAAATCTGCAGGTCACCAGAGAAAAGCTTCCCATTCCTGTTTTCTAATAAGGTGGATATGCCCAAAGAACAGTTAGTGCACTGAGAGGTAAAGAATATGGGAATATGTTACTTTCAGTTATACTTATTACAATTCTAATTTGGGGCCAGATTCTGCTTTCAAATACTTCATTAATTTCAGTGGAAATTGTGTTTATGCATCTGACTAAAGAATTTGATCATTAAGGTCTTCCATCCTTTGTGCAAACATCTTATGTTATTTTCTATATCAAAGGAATGAGAACAATCCTAATCCTGAACGCACAGGATTAGATTCGTTTTTTTAGGGGACCCAAGGCAATTAACTTTTTTGGTTCTGATGAGGTAAAGTGGTTTCCTCACTAGTATAATGGAATGGATAAGAGGGAAGTGGGAAGTGTTTGCAACCTAGGTACCTTGTATACCTAATTTTAATATTATGACTATATTGTGAATCAAACAAAAGGCTTGGTAAGCATTTGCTTAGAAAGCCCTGCAACTGTGCTGGATTTTTTTAGCAAATATGTTATAGAGCAGGGGTCAGCAACATTTTGGGCAGAATGACAAAGACACCTGAAACCTCACTTCGTAAAATGTTGGCGTGCCAAGGGTGGATGGTGGGGGAGCCGCAAGGGGCCAGATCCTTGCTGTGGCAGTGCAGCCCCGAACCCTTCCTCGCCTTTTGCCCCAAGGTCTGCATGCACCCAGTGCCAGCAATTATAAAAAAGCACCCTAATGATTTATTCAAAGTTAGTGGAACTTAGGATTTCTGAGGCAAGATTTTTAAGAGTATTTAGGTGTCTAATTCCCTTTGATTTTGATAGCTTCCGGGTGCCTAACTACATAAAAAAAGCCCTCTTACTTTAAATATCTGAGTCTTTTTTAAAGAGTAATTGTAAGTATGTAAGTGATCTTTAATTTTTTTTCTGCATAAATGTGAGAGGCAAGTATTTCTTTGGGTGGTATCTGTTACTGGACCAACTGTGTAGTTGGGCTGGAGTTAGACAAGCTTTCAAATGCAAGTCATTCTTTGTCTGCAACCGCTGGGAATTTCTTTCAAGCCTTCCTGTTACTGTTCTTTACTGTGCTGTGGCTGGCTTACTTTGATCAGACCTGATGAAAAATATGTTGCATTTGAAAGCTTGTCTTAACTCTATCCCAGCTACACAGTTGGTCTAATAAAAGATATCACCCTAAGAAATCTTTGCCTCCTGAATAATTTCTGGGTCGTCATGGCTACATTACTCTTACATTACCATTTCTATCATAGGTGATGTATAGGGGGAACCAGGGGGTATGTGCCACCCCGAGATGTACTGTCACCAAAGTGGCTGCTGGCTTCTGTGGGCGGTCTCTGCCCAACCCCTCACTGCCAACGTGGCTGCTGCCAAATGCAGGCGGTCCCCGCTCACCGCCTGCCACTCGCCACTCCCCCCCGCCTCACCACCGACACCACCACGGTAGCCTATGGGCGGTCCCCACTCTCTGTTGCCACGTCCCCGCTGCCGACAGCGCTGTGGCTGCCTGCGGGTGGTCACCGTTCCCCCCCAGCCTCTGGAGGCATGCATTGTTCATGATTTCTATATAAATGATCTATTCTGAATGTTGTATAAATGCTCACCTCTATGACCTTTTACTTCCTCTGTTTTTCTCAATGCATGCAGAAAGTAACTGTAGTCTACAATAAGTGCTTTCAATGATGAGGACATAAAGGCAAGGGAATGAACTAAAAACAAGAACCTTTTACCTGGTTTTCAACAGGGTCCTGAAAGTTTCTCACAGCAGTGGAAGAAAAAGAGGAATCAGTACAGGGATTGCTTCATTGTGCAGAAATTTTCCCACAGGATTTCAAAATAAACAGCAATAATTTCACTTGCCCAGTCTGGTTTTAACGTCTTTTTCAGTGGGCACATCTATAAGAGATGTTTTACTTGAGATTAGGGTTAATTAGTACGCAGTAGGCGTCACTGTCTACACGTGCAGATGCTTACTGCATGGTAATTTGCTCTAATCACACGTAAATTTGTAACCTGTAAATACAAGTAGCAAATTTTATCTCGATTACTTACTGTGCAGTATGGTACGTGTACGCAGCCAGCTGGAAGCAAATGTGTTCCTGGTCAGCTGGGCAGCAGGGGACAGGAGATTACTCCCTGCCCCTGGGAGCTCCTTGCTGCTGGGGCAGGGGGACATTGTCCCCACTCAGACTCTGGTGGCAGAGCCTACCCTAGCAGTAAGCAGCTCTCGAGGGCAGGGAGCAATATCCCAGTCCCTGCCAGGAGCCCCATGCTCCCTGCCAGTGGCTGGGCTGGCACCCATGGGGAACCTAGGGCTCCCTCTGACTGCTGCACATGTAGATGCAGGTGCTCCTGTGTAGTACTTAGCTCTATTGCACAGTAAAGTGTCTTGTATAGACACGCCCATTAAATGATAAACTGCTTCCTTAACAATAATATGAGGCTACAGTAAAAGATTAACCTAAATTATTCTGCCCATACATGAAAGTATGTAAAATTGAATAAAATTCCATGTACAAAAATCTTAAGGAGAGAAAGAAAACATAAATTGGAACCAGTCAGTCATTCTCCCTAATTAAAATATGTTCCTGCTTTCTGTTATTCTCCAAATTATTGGGATAGACTAAAAGTACCAGGAAAATGAAAATGCTATTTTATTTAGAAATACGTCCTTGGTTTGATTATTTGTTTTACATCTTTCACATTTTTATGATTTTTCAATCTATGCAAACTTGTTGCACAATAACTTTAAAGTTCTCACCTGTTACATTTACAACAATTTATGTTGTTTTTGGACTAATTATCTTATCATGTTCCAAATCACACTTTATGTTGCTTTGAAGTACATTACTAACATGCTTATTGCTTAACAGAAAATAGCCTAGCACGTTGTTCTGTCTTAAGGTACAAAACAATAAACAACAATCTCTTTTTTTTTAGTCATGCATCAGGACTTTTATTTGTTCTCCAAGTACCCATGTTTCAAAACCAGTTAAAGGGATAATGCACTACTAGTCTGCAAGTGAGTACTGATATAATACTGAATATTTTGCTCCATTCTGCTGTCATTTTAACTTAAACCTTTAATTGTAAATTTTCATCACTGTAAAATGTGGGGGCGGTCTTTTTCGCTGAGAACTTTTCTTTAAGGGCTTCCCAAGTTTTACTATAAGTTGGGAATTTGTTATTGTTTTTCAAATGTGTAGTGATCATGGGGGCTGCAAAGACCAGCCTCTGTTCGAGTCTTTCATACTTGTCTCTGCATATCCTTCTTTTCCCTGTGGATATTCTGTGGCTGCTAAACAGGTGTTTGTTCTGCACAAAAATTTTGCACTTTGGACATCATTATAATGCCTGAGGCAGATGGAGGTTGGGATCTTGACAGACCTATAAACGGTCATAAAATCATATATTATCATGCAAATTCTCTTTTATGAGCTTTACAGAATTTACACATTGTATTATTTTGCATATACTGAGATGAGGGGGTGTATATTTTTCCATCCTAGAAGTTGCAGAAAGCAAGATTTAATGTGTGAATAACTCCGGACAAACTTCTCTGGAGGTATGATGAAATAAAAGTATGACGAATGACATAATCACCAAATTGTGGGATCATTCAGAAATGTGTAAAAAGTAGTCAGGCAGGAAAGCACATGTAATGGTAGGATCCAGCACACTCTTTTTATTTAACTATTTTGGGCATTGTGCAAAGTACCTCTTCCACAATTTCTAAATAAACTGCCTAATAAAGTCCCACCTTGCCCCCAAATAAAGCTTTCTGCAATCATCCTTTCAAAGAAAAGTCTGTACACAGATGGGCTGATATCATGCTCTGTTAGGCAACAGATTTAGTTAGGCTCTGATGGTCCAGAACGAGAAGCAGATTGCAGAGCAAAATGCTCTTCACTGACCACTTCAATTTTCCAGACATTCAAATGTTAAGGGTGTGCCCTGGCTAATCTCAACTGTCACAATGTCAGGGCTTTATAGATCAATAGAAACATTTTGAGTTATACCTAGAGGCAAATTGGAAGCTAGCACAGACTTCAAAGATCTTGTGTATAGTCAATATCACTAACTAAGCTGGGAGCAATGTTCTTTACAAACTGTAGCTGATATCTGGAATAAGAGGAGCCAGTGCAGGGTACATTGTAGTAGTCCAAGACTGAGTGCACAAATGAAGGAAGGAATGTCTACATCCTATACTTTTGACACCTGATTAAACTTGGCACAGGACATTTAATCTGGCAATCCATGGCATATTGAGCATAAAGAAACACCTCTACATCATGATCTTTTTTCACAAAGGCTAAGCAAATCCCTTGATTTGTCAATTTCACTTCTATCGTTTCTGGACTCTTGGCCATCTCCCTGTCTCATTCAAGCACTGAAAATGCTGAGAGATTGCACCCCCTCAATCTGATAGAAAACAGACTGTTGAGCACTTACCTATCACTGGAGCCCAAATCATCTCATGATCTGAAGAGCCTCACTGACATGTTGAGCAGAAATGCTGAGCAAATAAAACCCTCACAGGGGATCTCAGATATTTTCCTTACAGCCACTAAGTTCAGGAATGAACTGAACTAATTTCTTTAGCTCCTTTGGGGGACTAGTCTTCAAGTCTTCTCTAATAATTAAGCCTAGCTGGAAGTGGTTGGCAATGGTGGGGTGGGAGTTTTTACGTAGCCCAATTTGAAAGGTATTAAGTAAGAATTATGAACTTTAAGAACACAAGTTCTGCCATTTACTGGGCATGTCTACATGTGCACCTGAATGCGCAGTTGTTACTGCATAGTCATTTAGTACTTGCTTTAGCTTTTAGCAAGTACTAAATGACTGCACAGCAACCAGTGGTACTGTGCAGTTCTGGCGCCACATGGGTTGTTTTCAGCCCTACTGCACAGTAGCAACAAACTACTGCACAGTAGCTCATTGCTCATGCCCACCGATTCTACGTCATCATAACAATGAGCTACATTGCTGTAGCTTGTCACTGTGCCAATGTAGCATCTTGTGTAGACGCATCCACTGTGTCAGACAATAAGTCCATCTTGCCTAGTATCCTGTGTCACACAGTGGCAGAGAGTAGATGCTGGAAGGGAAAGTGAACTAGATATGACCAAACTTTTTTCCATTGTTCCTTTCACACTTCCAGCATTTAAGGTCAAGGAAGTTCTCATTCAGAGGCTGTACCCCTAACTTCCCTTCAGTGAAGTCTATAAGAGATGAGGGTATGTTTTGCTGGATTAGGTCCCTAGCAAATAGCCATAAAACTCCCTGTGCTCTTTTTTGAAAGGGTTTATGTTTAATATTTCAAACAAGATAATTCCCCAATGCTCTTCACCTAACTTTAGGTGTTCTTCACCTAACGTTAGGATATTCCCTTACAGATAAAAAGTAGCAGAAGGGTCAAAAAACCCTCTTGGCTAAGCAGGGAAGTTGCAGCCCTCCTCCAAAAAAAGAAAGAGGTATATAAACAATGGAAGCTTGGGACAGCCTTTAAGGAAGACTACTTGACAAAGGCCTGTACTTGTAGAAACCAGATTAGGCAAGCTAAGGCAGAAACCAAACTAAAACTAGCTACAAGAATCAAGGACAACAAGACCTTCTTTAGCTACATAGGGAGTAAAAGGAAAACATGGGAGTGTGAGGCTGCTGCTCAATGCCTCAGGATACCTGGTCACTACCACTCAGGAAAAAACAGAATTCCTAAATGACTACTTTGCCTCGGTCTTGCACAAGACCAAGGGGAACAACACGCCAGGAAGGGCACAGAATGAGCAGAGCGGGATTGACACCATTCCCACCATTTCCATAGAACTGGTGTATGATCAATTAAAGGAATTAGATGCATATAGATCAGCAAGACCGGATGAACGCCTCCCAACAGTGCTGCAAGAGTTGGCCGAAGTAATTGCAGAGCCCCTGGCAAAGGTCTTTCAAAAATCATGGGCCTCTGGAGAAATCCCAGAGGACTGGAAGAGGGCCAGTGTTGTGCCCATCTTCAAGAAGGGGAAGCATGAGGACCTGGGAAACTACAGACCTATTAGCTTAATTTCTATTCCAGGGAAAATCTTAGAAACATTCATCAAAGAGGCTTTCTGTGACAAACTTGAAGAAAGCATGATACTGAATGACAGCCAGCATGGCTTTGTTGCGGGCATGTCTTGTTTGACCAACCTCATTTCTTTCTATGAACAGGTGCTGTCACCTGGATGAGGGAAAGCAGTTGACATCACGTACCTTGACTTTCAGAAAGCCTTTGACCTGGTATCCCACCAGGTACTGATCAGAAAACTGGAAGATATCAGGCTCAACTGTGGGACTGTCAAGTGGGTGCGAAACTGATTGCAGAGTAGGATGCAGAGGGTCCAAATGAATGGATTGGTGTTGTCCTGGAGAGATGCGGGCAGTGGCATACCCCAGGGATCGGTACTTCGCCCAGTGCTGTTCAACATCTTCATCAATGACCTGGATAAGGGGGTGAAAAGTCCATTGGCCAAGTTTGCAGATGACACCAAGATAAGGGGGGTTGCGTGGACACACATGCAGATAGGCTGCAAATACAAGCAGACCTAGACAGGCTGGCATGTTGGGCAGAATGGAACCAGATGAGGTTCAATGTAGAGAAATGCAAAGTGCTGCCCCTGGGAAGGAAGAACCCCCAGCACACCTACAGGCTGGGCAACACAACCTGACCAGCACTACAAATGAAAGGGATCTTGGGGTAACAATAGACCCCAGCATGAATATGAGCTGGCAATGCGATGCAGTAACCGCTAGGGCCAATACAACTCTGGTATGTATCAATCGATGCATCTCCAGTAAAACCAAAGAAGTGATTCTGCTGCTTTACTCAACATTGATGTGGCCACCGCTGGAGTATTGCTTCCAGTTTTGGGTGCTGCAGTTCAACAAGAATGTGCTAAAGCTCAAGAGGATCCAGAGAAGGGCCACCTGTATGATTAGAGACTTGCATGGCAAGCCATACAAGCAGAGGCTGAGGGATCTTGGATTCTTTAGTCTAAAGAAAAGAAGGCTGAGAGGGGATTTCGTTGCAGCTTACTGCTATATCAGAGGCGTACAGCAAGGGCTTGGTGAACAACTATTCACCAGGGTGCCCTGGGGTAAAAATAGAAACAACAGCCACAAACTCCTAGAAGATAGCTTCAGGCTGAACATTAGGAAAAACTTCTTCACAACTAGGGTGTCCAGATTATGAAACAAGCTCCTTCCAGAGGTGGTTCAATCATCTGCCCTAGAGGTCTTCAAGAGAAGACTAGACGGTCACCTGGCTGGGTCACCTGACCCGATGTCTTTCCTGCTCATGGACCTGCTGATCCTTCAGGGTCCCTTCCAGCCCTATGATTCTATGATTTTTTTAGGAAGTACAAACTTTATTTTAGATACTTTGCCTTAGGTCAATCTGTGGTACAGGTACCACTAGTGGTACACAGACAACCCAGCAGTGGTATGCGTCAACAGATTTGTTTAATTACCTTATATGACAAAAATTTGCTGGTGGTACTTAAGGTTTTATTGTTTTAAATTGGTGGTACACAGTCTGTTAGAGATTGGGAACCGCTGCCTTAGGTACTATGGATAATTACACAATAAACAATATATTTTAATTATATTATATTCAGACCATATCAGTTCACAAAACACATTACAGAGGAAGGAGAAAAGTATTCAGCCTTGTATAAACTATAGTTACAGAAAAAAGAAGGTACAACTTATACAGTTCAAAAAGTATAATTTTAGTTATCCAGTGTTACAGAAAAATTATTTACTAGTATTGCTAGTTTTGTAACAGACATACATTCATGAATGGTTTAGTTTTAAAAACCCCTTTCTTTTGTAACTGGCTCATAAAAAGGAAAATGGATTTCACACCATCGGTAACTTTGTGGATGAATTTGATGTTCATTAAAGTAAGGAAGTGATAGCTTTGGCTGGAATTAGTCCGAGTATAGCCAAGAATGGATCAAGCTTTTCCACACATCTCTATTCTGCCTTGCAACATTCCTGTTATTCCAGAATTGGGTTGGGCTTGCTATAATACAGACAGGTACTGATCAAGCTTCTCCACACACAGCTCTTCCAGCATACCTCTGCCCTGTCTTGCAACACTTCTGTTATTCCTCTGTGCCTTAGGCAGAGCCTGTCAGATGGGCGGTGATTGTGGATCTGCTTCTGCTCCTGTTGAAATAAAACTGTAATGTGTCCATTGACTTCAATGGTACAGGATCAAAGTCTTGGTGATGAAGACAAATGTCCTTGATAAGAAAAACTCATTTCTTCTGAAGTATTGGGATTTTGTCCCAGGCACTTAGAGGTAAATTTTAATTGTGACCTGGTTATCCTTTCATTACAGCAATTGAAATCTGAGTGACTTCATAGTTTTCAACCGAGTTGCACTAGTGTCTGTGACAGTAGAATCTGACCATTGGAGTATGATATTGTTGTGATTTCCTGGACAACTGTGTTCTTCAGAAGAAGAAATTTACTATTGATAAAATATTTTAGTTTTTTTAAAATAGACTTGCACAGTTCTTTGTGTAATTAATATCTGTAGGGCCAAAGTCACCAGCAGGTTTTGATGTCAATGGAGTTATCTAGGTTCGCACCAGCAGTTGAGTTTAGCCAATAGCTTGTGCGCCAAATTACATGGAAAATCAAATAAGTATGAGAAACAAGAAAATATGTCAAATCAAGTATTTTCTTTGCTCTTTGTGATAATTTATTGCATGAAAAAATACATTTAAAATTAAAAAAAGGTTTTACTTTAAGCAATGTACTAAACTTAAAAAAGATTGGTTTGGTGCATGAGTCTAATGAAGGGACATGAATATGGATGTCCGTGGACTGAGAAGCCTAGAGGAATTGCTTATTATCAGTAGTGACACAGAAGCCTGTGCTTGAAACTCTGCACATCGGGAAGAGGCGAGTCCCCCAGCACAAGTGGTTTCTCCAGTGATGTTCCGTGTTGATCAAAGCTGCATTATTTAAATCTATCTGGAGGCAAGGCCATAAATTATTGACGGTATTTTTTAAAAAGTCGTCTTTTAGGTGGATTGGGTGCAAGTTGCAGTTTTCTGTGAGTTGTACAGCCTCTAGCATCCCCCCCCCCCTTTTTTTTTTTTTTTT
>NW_017729004.1:69499875-69504177 GCF_001723915.1 Gavialis gangeticus | reverse complement strand
GGGGGTTTTCCCCCCCTTGCCCCCCCCCCCCCCTTTTTTTTTTTTTTTTTGCTCAGCTGACAAGTTTCCTCCAAAGCACATTCTAGGACTGGTAACTCCGCATAACAGGGGCAATGCTGACACTTGGCTTCAAGCACATCAGCCGAAAATCCCAGCCGCGCAGGACATACGAAAGGGCAGAAGAGCCCGTGCTGTCTGTGCGTGTCTGCTGCCAGATCGTTCACAGAGTTTCCTGACCCCCTCCGAAGCCCCAGCCCGGGATCCTGCAATTAGCAGAGCTGGCTCCGCCTCTCCGGCAGCCAGCTCTGCCATTGGGAAGATGTCTGTGCGCGCCGGGAGAGAGGCAGCCCACCCCTTCTCTTGTGTTTTCATTCTGAATCAATCCACAGCTTCACACCTGAATGAATGCCAAGCCCCTGCGGATATATAAGGGAAAACCTGACGCTGCAAACTGCAGAGTTGCTGGGCAGGAGCGTAGGGGAGAGCATTTCGCGAGCTCTGCTAGGCAGGGGCTGAGCCAGCCATGCTCTCCGCTCCCGTCCGGGCCGTCCTCCTCGCCTGCATCTTCGCCCAGACCTGCCCGGCTTTCAAGAACGATGCCACCGAGATCCTTTATTCGCACGTGGGGAAGCCTGTCCCGGCGAGCCCCGGCACCAACAGCACCTTGAATCAAGCCAGGAATGGAGGCAGGCATTACAGCCGCCCTGCGTTAGATCGCAGCGGTGAGTATCGCCCCCCTGCCCTGCCCTGCCCTGCCCTGCCCCTGCCGGCGCGACCCCGAGCTCACCTACCCCAGCCCTGCCCTGCCCGGCCGGGACCCCCTGACCCCCGCGGGATGCAGCAGCAGCCCCGGGGCGATGAAGTCTGCCCCCCCCCCCACCGATGTTGCTGGCTGTATGCACAAAAGCTTTTTAGAAGCGATCGTTTTAAATTCGATTCGAAAACAAGTCATCGACAATTTTATTTGAAGAACTATAATTGTTGCCTTGATGGGTGTCCTTTAGAGTAGTGCCTACAGAGGGGATTGCACTAATAAAGTCTGAGCATCACCTGGCTTGTGGTGTGTGCGGCCGCCAGGCGCTCCCGGGAGCCAGGTGAGTCTCGGAAACATCAAAGCAGCTTTGCCTTGGGATCCAGCTCTCTCCCCTTTGGCTTCCTGGCTTCGTCCTTACCTGCTTGGTTCCCAAGCAAACAGGTTCATAGTCTACCCCTCATCTCTGCTCCAACTTGTCCCTTTTGATTTCCCTTCCTCCCCCCCCCTTCCTTTTTCCTGAATTGGAGGTAGGAAGAGCCAAATCCATCTTCTCCATCACCACCCCCTTAAGGTAAAAAACACCAGAAATACCACACACCCACATGCCTTGGGGAAAAGTAACTGCACTCAAGGAAAGCAAAAGGACACCATGAATGCAGGCTCCTTCAGAAAAGCCAAGATGTGTCAGCTTTCCTGTAGGCGGGTAGTAGGAAATATTTTCTTCTTAGAAGATTTCTGCAGCCCAGTAGGTATCAATTGTCAGTGAACTGTCACTGCAGGAAAGCTGACTTTGCATACGCATAACAAGAGAAGGAAAGACAAATCAGAGCTATGACAAGATGCTTCCAGGTCCTTTCCTGAGCGCAGCTGCAGGAAGCCGAGCTTGCATCCTTCAGGCATATGCAGCACTCCAGAAGCCAGTCCTTGTGCAAACAGACTTTCTGGAGCAGTCTCAAAAGTGCAACAGCTTGGAAGCAATGGGGAAGAGGGACAAAGTGAGGCTATTTTAACCCATGTCTCTGATTAGAGTGTGCTTCTAAAAATCTAAGTGAAAACAGAAACATCCTGTAACGCTGATGGGCGTAGGTACCTTCAGATCCTCTTGTGGCTTGCTCTAACATTTTTGGAGTGATTATTTTTTGTTTTAAAAGCCTGAAATAATGATATGCGTGTTCCAACCCCACGGTAAAATTTCCAGTAAAAAGAGGTAGAACAGCCAGCCAAGAATTACACATTAAAATAAAGTGCATTGTGCCAGGTTAATTTCAAAAGGGTAATTATAGAAATAAACATCTGTATTTATTGCAGCATGCGGAGCTGCATATACAAGCAGGCACAAGCATGCTTCTATTTGCAGCTCTGCACTTTGATACTGTGTCAATTGCCTTGGAGAACTAAATAATGTTGCCTCAGGATTTGCAATATTCCTTGTATCAAGTACCGGTAAGTATAAGGAATAGTGTAAATACAAAGATAAAATTGTTTTTAAGGCAAAAACACCACTTTTATTTTGTTAATAATTCAAACATCAGGTACAGAACATACGTTTTGATTACCTTCAACTTTTATTATTTCTCATATAAATATGGCTTGAAAAAAATATTTTCACTGGTGAGTAAATCCATAAATTGGAAAGTTGAAGAAAATATGTATTTGTGATTTCCTTAAATGCATTAGAATAATTCCCCAGACCACATAGAAACAGTATTTTTCATGCTAATGATCCATCAGAATTTCTCCAAGCATCCCAAAGTAAGTTCCCTCCAGGCTAAGAAAAGTAAAAGACATTTCAGCCCGAGGGTAATTTCTTCCTTCTAGATGATTAAGAACCTGCAAATGAGGCCTGACAATGAAATTCCTTCCTTCACCAAAATACTAACTTTTAATTTGTATCCGAAGCCAAGTTGGCCAAAACGAATTCCAAATCCAAGAGTCCAGAACCATAAGTGGCCCTATTACTGGCAAGCCTCTGAAGCCCCAGGTGTGGGTGTAGGATGTCTCCAAAACCTTTGGTGCGCATCTTGCGTGCAGGTCCAAGCCCAGAGGCTTGGAGTTTGGCTGCCCCCAAGTTTTGCTTGCCCTCAGCCATAAGGCCTTCAGAGCAAGCAAGGGAGCAGACTCCCATTCCCATAACCTGGGCTTAACGCCGCTGCACCTTGGTGGGTACTAAACCACGCCAGAAGAGCAGTTCTCCTGAAAAACGGTTCAGGAAAACTGCCTTCTTGGACATGCATGGTATTTCCCTTGCCAGGTTAAGAAGCCACTACACTTGATCCGAGCCTTCAAGAGGCTAAGAAGCATCACCAAAATGATAGCTACTACAGTGCTTAGCACAATTTATTTATTTTTGCCCTTTCGTAAGACCCAGAAGGCCCTGTCAGATTGACACCCTGTGTGGGCTAGACATGTACATATAATGAAAGACCATCTCCAACAGTTTGTCTAAATCCATGTCACATATTGCTGTACTGGCCTTGCTCATTTGAACATGGTTGGCAACCTGAAGAATGGTTTAGGAAATCTTCTTTTTCTGAGTCTCAATGTTCTTGTTCTATGCATTCTGCAGATCGTGTTCAAGTTGGCTGTCGGGAACTGAGATCCACCAAGTACATTTCAGACGGCCAGTGTACCAGCATAAACCCCTTGAAAGAGCTGGTATGTGCTGGTGAATGCCTCCCTTTGCCGTTGCTCCCCAACTGGATTGGGGGAGGTTATGGAACCAAGTACTGGAGCAGGAGGAGCTCGCAAGAATGGAGGTGTGTCAATGACAAAACTCGCACCCAGAGGATCCAGCTCCAGTGCCAGGATGGAAGCATAAGAACCTACAAAATAACTGTTGTCACAGCCTGCAAGTGCAAAAGGTACACCAGGCAGCACAACGAGTCCAGCCACAACTTCGAGGGAACCTCTCAGGCTAAGCCCATCCAGCATCACAAAGAGAGAAAAAGAGTCAGTAAAAACAGCAAGCATAGTACAAGTTAGAAGTCAGACATGTGCCCCCATAAATGAACTCGCCTGGAACCATTCTCTTCATTGATATGACTGCTTAAAAGACAAGTCTGCCATTGCTATGTTATCACTTAACCACACATGCTCTTTTTTTTTTTTTTTTTTGCTTGACCAAACTTGGAAGGGCATTCTGTGCATAAGGACTTTCTTGGCCATTTTCATATGCTCAAGATGGAGAATACCAAAAGCCTTCCAATCCTACCCTTTGAACTGGAGGCATGGAAGCAAAGAATTGTTGCCATGAACATTTGCTTAAATTTGGCTTTTAGAAAGGTGCTTTGTCAGTTTTCATAAGGAGAGTTAATTGTTGTCCATTGCTTTCTCATTCATATTTTACAACACTTTGACACATTCTTTTAATGACAGCTAGCAACTGTTTTCAGATTAATTCTAAGAAAACAATGCCTTGCATGCTCTTGTATATCAGTATACCAAAAATTTAAATTATGCATGGCAGCGAAAAGTAAAGCTGAATAAACTATTTATTTGTCTATGTAATTATTTAATGAGCTTTTACGTGTGATTTTTTTTTTTTTTTT
>NW_017729004.1:69494450-69499805 GCF_001723915.1 Gavialis gangeticus | reverse complement strand
TTTTTTTTTTTTTTTTTTTTTTTTTTTTTTTTAAATGTGCATCTTATATTTTATAGCTCTTTCATGTATCAAAGTATTTTGCTATGATTTGTCGCTGGATTAGGATATACCACACATTTTGTAGATAATGTAAAATAGATGTTTTTAGTATTCTTGGTACATTTGGACATCAACAGTTTTGGATGTTATTTTGCAAGTAACTTTAAAAAAATGCCTTGTACATGCTATACTTTGTATTATTTTTGTTTAAAATGTGCAATCAAATGAAAATTATGACTTCCTTTCAAATTTGTGGGGTTTTTTGTACAAAAATAAACAGTGCTAAAAAGATGTATCATCTCTGGCTCTAACGTATATGAAACTGCACACATTTGAAGGAATTACAGCATTTAATCTCATAAAGTGGGAAAACATTATTTGATTTAAAACAAGTGCCATAAAAATCTGGCAGCAATATTTAGCATTAAAAAAAAACAACCTTTCTGTGGAGTCTGACTTGTACAAGTCTTATGTGACCATTTATACCTGGTGCTCATTTATGGTCAAAATCAGACTTTAACAATGTTCACATTGTAGGTAGCAGACAGTAAGTATGTATTTGTGAATAAAATATCCCAATCTATTTATATCTTTCATTAATGTCATCAAGCTTAAGACTTACAGTAATAACAATAATCAGTATAGCATCTCTCATATACACAGTTTAGTCTTGAACATTAATCACAGAGGATGTATTATGAAATGTATAGTAGAGACAACTTTTCTATGTACAGAATAGGAATAATCTGTAATTTAATTATTCAAACCAAATGACACTTGAGGTGATTTTCATCCATATTCATTCTAAGTGGTTAAGCTATCCAAAACAAAACACTAAAAAGTAGATTCACCAATGTACCACACCATTCTTAGTTGATTGGATTTTATATCCTCCAAGCATTAGTGTGAACAGCTACAGACAGAACACTGGATTCTAAAAAATGTGCTGCCTCCAGCATGTCCTTGATCAAATGTTTCACTCATTCTTGTTTACATTTTAATTTAATAAGACCCAATGGCTATATTGCAACATCATTTTTAAGCAGAACACCTCACTGATAACTAATGGAGCTCTCCATCTAAATATCAGTGCCACAGCATGGCTCCTAGGAACCTAAAATTTAATGACACCTAGCCAAATTCTTTCCAATAGTATTTCTTCATCCTTAGCAGATTTTTAAAGAACTGTTTGGAAAGTAGCTTTGTGTGGGAGAAAGAAGATGAAATGTCCTTGGGGTTTTCCTTTTCTTCCTCTGGTGTGCTTTAATTTTTGAATGGGAATGAGAAAAAGATTAAAACCATACAGTGGTGTACATTTAAGATAATAGACATAAATTAATGACCCAGATTGTTTCCTTCAAGCTAACTTCAGTATCATAAAGGGGTCAGGCTGATCACCTAGGCTGCTTACAGCTGTGAAAAAACAAACCAAACAAAACAGCACTTTATTTTCAGCTTGGTGTGCCCCCACACCAAGTGCACTGCATACCCAGAAGAGCCATCGTGTTAATTTGACGCAGCTCGCTCAACGTCTGTGTAGACTACAGGCTTCAGTGAAGCTTTCTGGCACTTTAATAGCTGAATTGAGTCAACTTTAGATAAAAATGCACAAAAGTCCTGCTGAAGTGCACAATCTATATAGACGTTGGGCAAACCGGGTCAAACTGACATGCTTCCTCTTAAAGTTTTTTTTCCCCACATCTGTAAGCAGCTGTAGAACCTAGGGGTTAAATTTAATTTATACCTGCAGTCTTTTTACACTGCTGACACTTTAAAGGAGCCTAAATTCACACCACTGGTTCTTAACTTTTTTAGACATGAGGCATCCCTGGATAGACTTGAGGGACCCTTGGACAGACCGGAGGCACCCCTTGGAAAATGTCAGCTCTTAGATTTTACTCTTTTTTTGCCTACAGAAAAGTAATAAGAGCTTTCTGTTGCAAAGACCTCAGAACTATAGATTTCTATTTGAAATCTTGGGGTTTATCTTGTGAATCACATTCACCTGATAACACCTTGCAGCACCTTGCAGCATGCTTAAAAGGATCTCAAGGCACCCCAAAGTTGCTGTAGCACCCGGTTAAGAATCACTGATTTATGCCCACTCTAAGGCCCTTTAACCCCGCAAGAATGGTATAAAGGGGCTTGTTGTAAATTTGAATCTGGGGCTACATACAGACAAGCAGTTTGATTCATACCGGAGCATTTTGAGCTGCACGGAAGCCAGACCTTACAGACAGTCCTACATTAAGCACCTGTAAATTACTCGAGTTAACACTTTGCCTTGGAACAACTTCACAGCCCATTCAACTTAATTGCCATTTAAGCCTTTTGTGTAAACAGCTGGACTAGGCCTGTTTTGGTGCGAGTCAGAGACCAACCCAGTATGTCTCTCACCAAGCTGGTTGTCTGTTTTTTGCCTGGTATTGCCAGCATTTTTCTATAGTACACGACATGGGCAGCAGCATATCATGCTTCCTCCTGCTAAACGGTCACAGCCCTTTAACAAGAAACTAGTTCTAGCAGCAGAAGTTAATTCAGCCAGCATGCCAATTCAGTCTTTATCTTCATTACAATGATTACACAAGGAAAATGACCCATTGCTGACAGTGATGATAAGCAACTGGAGTCCCTGGGGTCATAACCAAATGATATTTAAAACGTGTAGACAGGAAAAAACAGTTGATATGGTTCCATAAAGTGTCAGGCACAATGTTCCACCATGTCACATGAATTTTATTCTGTGTTAAAAGCTAAACAATCTTTCACATCAGTTTAACTGTACAAGGAAGGAAAGTATTGTTTACAATCATTGTTGGCAATACGTAATCTTCTTTGTGAAGACAGGCCCAGAAGGTCATTGGGTATGAGGAACAAAACTAAGACCACCATCAGATTTCACATAAGCCACTAAAACAACCATCACAAACTTTCTATGTCACCCCAAAACAAATGGGCGGTGTTCTATTACTTTTTCTTTCTCCACTGAGTCATAATTTTATCAAGGGGAAAGGTACCGGAGTCAAAAAATCTTAGTCTGATTCAAGGGTTTACTGCTGCAGGCTTCATGTGTGACGTAGGGCAAGTCACTAGACCTTGATTCTGCCACCTTCCACAGGCTGAATAACACCTTACTCCTAAAGGGAGTAGATAGGGCTCTTCAGAAACTCTTCAATGTGAGTGAAGGTTGCAGGATCTTGACCTTCATATTTCCTCTTTTGTAAAATATATTTTATATGCCTTTCCTATCTCACACAGATGTTGTGTAAGAAACTGACAACACAGATTCCACAGGTCGCAAACCAAGAAAAAGCTAGTTGGTGGAATTAAAACCAGAAGACAGATGAGACTACTGTGCCCTGCTCTTGGCTGTTCTTGACCAGAGTGAGACTTCGCTACAAAAAATCAACAACTTAATAGCAATCTGACTCTGTATAACATTGTTGTTAACTTTGTGCCAGGTGATTCTGTTGTGTTGTCACTCCTTCAGGGGGATGGAGATCCTTTCACAGTGTCTTGCTTAGAGTGACAGAATCTATCACAGAATCATAGAAATTGAGGGCTGGAAGGGACCTTAAAAAATCATTGAGTCCAACCCCCTGCTCTGATAAGGAAAATTGCTGAGATCAAATGATCCCAGCAAGATGTCTATCCAGTCTCCATTTGAAGACTTCCAAGCTTGGGGACTGCACTACCTCCTTGAGAAGTGTATTTCAGATTCTGGTCACCCTTACCTTAAAGAAGTTCTTACATCCAACCTGAAGCCATCCTCTAACAGTTTATGGCCATTGGTCCTTGTCCTCCCCTGGGGCGCCCTAGTGAACAGATTTTCTCCCAGCTCCCAATATTCACCACTTACATACTTATAGATGACCACCAAGTTCCCCCTCAGTCTTCTTTTCCCTAGGCTGAACAGTCCCAGATCCCTTAGTCTTGCCTCATAATGTTTCTTGTCCAGGCCCTTAATCATTCTTGTGTCCCTTCTCTGGACCCTTTCAAGATTCTCCACATCTTTTCTGAAGTGCAATGCCCGGATCTGCACACAGTACTCCAGCTGGGGTCTCACCAACATTAAGTAGATAGGAAGTAGAAGAATCCCAGTATTCTATTAGCTTTGCTGACTATAGTATTGCACCGGTGGCTTGTGTTCATCCTGTGATCAACCATAACCCCGAGGTCCCATTCAGCCATTGTGCTGGCCAGGACATCTCTTTCTAACCCATATCCATGTCACTGGTTACGTCTACCCAGATGAAGTACTCTGCATTTACTCTTATTGAATGGTATAGAAAAGACCACAGAATCTATCACTAAATTTGGCAGATCTCAAGGGACCTGAGAGAACCCCTGGCCTTCTTACTGAAGGGCCTGTACACCTGCAATAGCTTGGGCTCCAGAGAACCCACCCCAGCCCTCTACCACTGTCTTCCCATTAGCCATGATAGTTTCCAGGGGAGTTCTAATAGAAAAGATCTATTAAAAGGCTGATTTGTATTAATTTATCTAGGAGATCATCCTGAGTTACAGAGGGGACAATGTGTGCTATTCTTACTTATCTCTAAGCTTCAGTAGGTCCTCATTCTCCAGGGGCCTATATAAACTTTCCCTTCTTCTCATATGAAATTGAATCCATGAATCCCATCCATGGGATCTAGACGAGAGGTAAACTCAATTGTTCAGGGAGATCTGATTATATCTACCCTTATATGTAGACTAGCCAATTACCTGTTAAGAATGAAGGGGGAGGGCAGGAGGGGAGAGGGCAGACACAGAGCCCCATGCCCCACTGTCCAGGCTGGCTCCCCCTTTACCTTCTGCTGCTTGGGGTCCAGGCCTGCTCTCCTCCATGTCCCTCCCCCCTGCCACTGAAAGGAGCGGGGTCCTCAGTCTGGTCCTCTGTGCAGCTTTGGAATCATGGCGGTGCTCCCCCATGCTTACAGCACTCTGATTGGCTGTTTCTGTCAGCCAGTCAGAGTGTGAATAAAATGTTACAGACAGACAGACAGACTTAGGCATAGGCTTTTATAATATTAGAATTCCCCTCTATGAAAAGATACAAGCGGCATGTGACAGAGCAGCTTCAATGCTCCATCATTTTAAGGGCTGGAGCAGCCAGCCACCAAGTGTCTGACAAGGGCAGCCATTTTGGAGAGCTCTGGTATAAGAGCAGAGCAGTCTGTGTAGAGGGCCCAAGGAGGCAACATCAGGCTCAGTTGCTCCTGGAAGACTGTGGCGGTAAGGGGGCAGTGGTGGTTATGGGGAAGGAGGAGGCTTCATTGGTCCTAGACATGATCTGAAACTGTACCCTGCCAGGAT
>NW_017729004.1:69476528-69489450 GCF_001723915.1 Gavialis gangeticus | reverse complement strand
TGGCAGCTGGAGACATTTTGCCAATGGATCAGATAAATCCTTTGCTGTGTCATCCATCTTTTTACCCCCAGCATTATTTACGTCTTACCCCCTGAATTAAGAAACAAGTACATGAAAACTTCAGACAGTCATTTGACATTAAGGGATGAACTCCCTGGAGTTTTGTGCAGGTTCAGTGGTCCATTTGCGCCTGTCCCTTAAGGGAACTGCGACCATAAAATTCTATCACTGCTATAATCAGTGGAAGCTTTGCCAAAGACTTCCAAAAAAGGAGCCCCACACACTTAGAAAATACAGTGAGCACCTAAAAATTCTCACTCTCATAGAGGTCTGGTGGTCCTGCTCGTGGTGGGATAGGGACACTTAAATGCCAGGTTTGAGGACCATCCTGGTGTATGATGGGTTGGGGCATCTAAACCCCTGCCCTCACCTCAGGGTGGGTGTGTTAACCAGTTGTGGGCCAGGCTCACCAGTGAGGGCATCTGAGCCTATGGGAGTGTTTGACCCCATGCCCTAGGAAAAAAGCGGAGTTGTGGGCCGGGCATGTCAAGTAGAGTGACACCTGAGCCTATGGGAGTGTTTGACCCTGTGCCCAATGAAAGGGCACAGTAGTGTGGCCCTAGAAGAGGGTGGAGTTAAGAGGCTCTGGGAGAGGGCTAAGAGTGGGGCCTTAGAGAGGAAGGGGTGGAGTAGTGGCCCAGTGAGGGGTGTGGGGGCAAAATCAACCCTGCAAATCACCCAGTGTTCACTCAGATGAGCTGCTGGCCAAGGCAAGAAGAGATGAGCCTGATGGCCCTCCAGGGTTGCTCAAGGGGAACAAGGGCGGGGCGTGTGTGGCCCAAGGGGGCGGTATGGCAGAGACCCATGATGGGTGGTGTGAGAGCCCTGTTGAGAGCAGGGGGAATGAAAGAGACCTCGGTGAGAGTAGGGTGTTATGTGTGTGGCCCAGAATGGGGCAGTAAGCAAGAGGCCTAACTGCACCGAGTTTGGTCTGGCCTCAAGCTGAAGGTGTTATCTGCGAGGCATGGGACACATGTAGAGGTGGTTGGAGTGTGTACATTAGGCCCTTGACATCAGGGTGGACTGAAGGGCAGCCTCCCACCTATTAACATCAAAACAATGGAACATCAGGGTGTGGTAGGTGGGAGAGGGGGGCAGCTGGCCCAAGTACAAAGGAGCAGGCTGGTCTCCCAACCAGGCCATGAGTTGGCTCCTTTCGTCACAGGGTGCATCTACATGTTCATCAATGTGCAGTGGTTACTGTACATTAAATTTACTACTTGTATAATCAAGTACTAAATTAATGTGCAGTAACTGGTGTTACTGTGCAGTAGCACCAGTGGAGACCTTTTAAATGATGTTACTGCACAGTAGCCCAATAATACTGCACAGTTGTGCATTAGCACATCGCAGCACAGACAGTGTTACTGTGCAGTATTATTAGGCTACTGCGCAGTTAGTGTCTCATTTAGACACACCCAGGAAGTATGATGTGGATCACTGTGAATTCTCTCATAGGGCCATGCTGAAGTTAACTTAATGGTTAAATAAAAAATAACCTTGAGTGGTCATGGTTTAACATATAACACATCATATTATATTAGGTCTGATGAATTCAGCTGTGTTGACAAGGACAGGGGTTTAAAACAGCTTTGCTAAATTTTTAGTCAATGTACTAGTAGTCATATACCTTGACAAAAAAACCCAACATGGAAATATATCAAATCAATACAATGGAGAGGCAGGTTATATCATTTTTACATTAATAATATTGGATTTTCTTACAGTGAAAATTATATAGAAAACAGCTCTCTAAATCACTGGTAGTCCCTCAATGCAAGGAGGATACTCTTCCAGTAAATAGGGGAGTAATTGGTGAGTTTGAAATCACTGAGGCCAATTCAAGATTTGCATGTTTGACTACAGACATGGCAAAACTCTCTAGGGCTAGGTACAGATAGTTAAAAAGCCTGAGGCTGAATCGATTCAGTCTTTGCAGGTTATTCTAAACTGGACAGATTAAACTGAAATAGAAGTAAACACACTTATTTACCTTTGATTCAGGAAATGCAGCTACATGCCTGCAGTGGCTCAGGCCACAAGTTGGCGGGTGCTAGAGCATGGCTCTGGCACGTAGCCAGCATGGGCAGTGTGTTCACCAGACTGGGCTGCATGCTCAACCAGGCCTGCTCCCCTCTACCCTCCTGCACCCTTGTCAACCAGCCCTCACTGCTCCAGCTTGGGAGAAGAGGGGCAGGGCCAGCCCTGCTCTCTGAAGTGGACACCACAGCCCAGCCCGGGGCTGCAAAGCAGCACCCTCATGCCTCAACCAGCCCTCCTATAGCATGTTGAGCTGGTTTGGAGCAGCTCCAGGCTGGCAAGCTGATCCTGTGCCCCCTGCCAGCTGAGGCTGCTCTGACCTGGCTCAACGTGCTGCAGTCCCCAGGTGCACATTCAAACATGGAGCCCAGGGGCAATAAACTCTGGTGGGATATGCGCCAAAGTTTATTTCTTCAAATTAATTGCATGTACAGATGTGCTCGTGGTCTAGGATTCTGAGAAGAATATTTGATGAAATTAAAAAAACCCCACTTTTGCATCTTTTGAAAATAAAGCTGAACAAATTCATAATCTGGGAAGTTATATCGTTATTTTGTTATTTTTTCATTTCTGAAAACTGCCCAGAGCTACATGTAAATTGGTTTATAATGGATGACAATCAGTTTTTCTCATGCATCACTAAAAACATACTTAACTAGATGTAAGTTGTTTTGGGAGGGCTGTAGGTACTCAAAGGAAGAGACGTGTAAGGATGCAAGAGTTGCAAGGCTGGAGAGAGGATGTTATTAAAGTATTGTCAATAGAGGAGGTCAGAAATTTATGGTGCTCTTAGAATAAAGAACAGAAAAGGCTTTTGAGAAGTTTGTTTATTTATTTATTTGCTACTAACAGTAAAGAGTCTGTTTCCTTCCCAGCAGCCTTGAAATAAGAAGTGCCAAATCCAAGTTCAGCCCTGTATTTGGATATAAAGCAGACTTGAATAACACCCTTGGAAATACCTAGCGAATTCCTGATAGTAAATCACCATCATCCTCCTAAACTTGACCTTTACATCCTTCCTGAAGAAGAACAGCATTAATCATGAAGGGACTGTTCAACACATTCCACTGTGGGAGTCTTGTTGCTACAGTGTTAACCTGGAGGTGTTCAATGGAAAATTATAAGGAATCCTCAGTGTTGGAAAGCTTCTAGTTTCATGATGCATTTCCCTTCCCGTAGGCTAGGCAAGGGGCTTTGATTTTTAGTTTCATCAACATGCATGTAAATATAGCTCCAGGTTAAAACTGAAATTTGTCTACAGATTTATGAGTCAAGCAGACGTTCTGTCACTGGATTTGTTCACTTTACTTGAATATCACCCTCAAAACAAGAAACTTGCCTGAGCATCTTTCTGAAAGACATCCAGCCTTTCAGATCGTTTCACATCTGAGTTGTATACCTGGATTGTCTGACACACTAATCCCTCCCCACTCTTGCAGGTTGTGTGAGTTATATAGTAAACCTGGAAGAGCTCCAGGAGAGCTCCTTCCTCAATGCTTCCCATTACAGGAAAGCCTTAGCCTTCTACCCTTTCCTTATTAATTAACTTTGGTTGGATAATACTGTTTCTACCATATTCCTGATAATCTCTATATAAGCATAGGAATATGTAACTAACCTCCCCAGGAATATGCAATATTGCTTTTTAAAAACACAATAGTTAACACGCACAAAACCAAACTAGGTAATATAACATGCATAAATGTAACTTATACCCATCTTAAAGCCCCTCTATGTTACTGGAGTGGAAAGAACCCTGTTGTCATTGAGAATTAGGTCCATTGACTTGAATAGAGCTGTTTGTGGACTATGGTACTCTAGAACATGTGTAAAGATAACTAAATTTGCTCTCTGTAAGAGAGTAAAAGACAAGTTAAAGAGGTATTGTAATTGTAATCAGGCCTAAAGCATGGCTCCTGGGGGATTAGTTAAACCTGGGAGCAAGGCCTTAAAAGGAAAGATCTAGCCTAATGCAGAGGAGTGTAAGGATATTTGGTAGTGGGATGGAGGGCTGCTGCAGAAAGCTTTGTAAGTATGGTTCACCTGAGTCCTGTAAATAAGAAGGTGGCCTCGCCTTTTCTCTTTGAAGACTTAACATTTTTATTTTCCCTATGTAGTGATGATAGGCGAGTCATCCCTCTTGGGCCTGAATGACTGTTTTCTTTTTTCTGAGTGAGTCTATGTTGACCCACCAACTTGTGAACTGCTGATTTTTCTTGTTTCTTTTCTGGTTGGATTGCAGGGAGTGGGATCCCCTAGAGTTCAATACTTGGACCCATGCTTTTCAACATCTTCATGAATGATCTTGATGGGGTGAAAAGCACACTGGCAAAGTTTGCCAATGACACTAAGCTTTGGGGAAGTGTGACCATGTATCTGGGTAGGCTGACAATCCAGGAGGACCTAGACAGGTTAGCTATATGGGCGGACCAGAACCAGATGCTGTTCAACACAGATGTGTAAAGTGCTCCATCTAGGAAGGAAAAATTCACAACTAACTTACAGACTCAGTGGTGCTACACTAGCTAGCACTGTTTGAATTATGACCTGGGGGTCATAATTGATCATAAAATGAATGAGCCACCATTGTGATGCTCAGTTAGCAGAGCAAACAATATGTTGGCGTGTGTCAACTGATGCATCTCAAGCAAAACTAAGGGAATTATTCTCCTGCTCTACTCGGCATTGGTGAGGCCACAGCTAGAGGACTCTGTCCAGTTCTGGGCATGTCCAGAGAAGAGCCACTCGTATAATTAGAGGCCTGAAGAGCAAGCCATACAAGGAAAGGCTGACGCACATGGGACTCGTCAGCCTAGAAAAGAGACAACTTGGCAGCTTACAAATATATCAGAGGAGAACATCAGGGGCCAGGTGAATAACTAATTCACCAAAGCACCCCAGGGGAAAACCTAGAAGCAACCATCATAAACTCCTAGGTTTCAGACGGGATATAAGGAACAACTTCTTAACGGTTCGTGTGACTAGTTTCTGGAATAGACTCTGAGTGGGGGTGGTGCAGGCACCTACCCTGGAGATCTTCAAAAGGAGACTGGATGTACACCTTGCTGGAGTTATTTGATCCCAGCAGTCTTTCCTGCCGGGGCTGGGCCAGATGATCTCACAAGGTCCCTTCCAGCCCTAAACTTCTGTGAATCTGTGTCCTGGAAACAGTTAGACCCTGGGGGCACTTTGACACATGGTCCCAGGGTGGGTGGGTGGTGCTTTAGGGTGGCTCCAACAAGCCTTAGTTCAAGCTTCAGTTGATGAGCTTTAGTTTAAGTGCCCCTGTCACCATTTTTAAGCATGGGGATGCTGATGCATGAGATGCAGGAGGCTGCTGGAGCACAGTAGTTGCCACTCCAGTTGACTCAATTAACTCAGTCTGTTCCGATGTACTGGAATTCCAGCATGATGCAGCAGCCTTCACGCTCATGTACAGGTGCCCTGGGTGACTTGGCTGGAGTACTAAGTCATGGGATGAAGCAGTCCATTTTAAGGCTGGAGTAGCTTCCAGATTGGAGTACTGAATGAACAGAATTTGCAATGCTGTCCCCAGTCACTGCAGGTTGGGGATAACCACCTATACCAATACACAGCTTCCATTTGTGTAATGAGGTGTTTAAGTACTTATAAATACAAACTGACCTACCATAGGTTCTAGGCATGTGTGTTTCTGATACTCAAATATATTTTCCAATGCTTTGGGCATGTCTTGGGTAAATACAGAATGAGGTGTCTTAACATATGATGAAGGATTGTAGAAAACAGCATGAATACCTGCATGCCTGGCTGTCTATTTGTAATATTGAGATTTGGTCTGGAGGTGGGGTGTCGAGATAAACAAAACTGTAGTTAGCTGAAATATACTTTGCTCTAACTCTTGATAACAAAAATGTATTATTAGTTCAACAGCAGGATTAAAATTATTGAAAACTACCCTATTTCAAATGTAATCCATTGGCATTCACTGTGCTGGTGCAGCTAGTACTTGTACCAAGGAAGAATTTTTGACTCTAGTGACAGATGCCAGTTTTTGCATTTTAAGTGAATTAATGCAATGGATCACTAGTCTGTATCAGTCCTTTAGACAAAAATGATCTATACTATGACTTCATCCTAACACTTGCAGAGCATGCATGTTAAAGTAATTATGCTATTTTGTATATGTGGATGAGTGCAGACCACTCCAGGAAATCAACTCTTGTGAAGTGGCAGGAGGCTCCTAGGGAGAAGTGTTGTATTCTCCAAATTCCTCCCCACTTTCCCTCTTCCTGCTGCTTTACCAAATACAGGAGTTTGTTTGGCTGCTCAGCATGGGTAACTGCAGCAAGAAAAAAGGAACAAAGGTTCAGCCCTGACCAGCTACCCCTCTGACCAGGTTGGGCTGTTTCTCCAAAAGATATTGCCGTGGAGGAGCCTTAGCACTTAACAGCTACAGGACTAATATTATTGTGCTTTTAAACTGAGGAACTTGAGTTGGGGGGTAGATCAGGGTGGGCAATTATTTTGGCTGGAGGGCTGCTTAATGAGTTATGACGAGCTGTCTAGGGTGGGGCTACCCCTGCAGCCCCTTGATAGGTTCCCTGCCCCCTGGTCACCATTCTGGGACCAGAATTCCTGCCCCTAACTCCTGATCTTTGCTCCAGAAGTAGTCCTTTGGGGGTGGGGTGGGGGGGTGTCTAGGGGGAAAAAATCCACAAATCGTATACTAAAAAAATCGAACTTCTACTATAAACGTTTACAACTTTTTTCAAAAAATAATTTTGCCCTGAGTTTTGTGTTTGCATAGCGTATATAGAGGCAATTGCATCATGGCTCAAAATAAAGCCTTACCCTTATACAACAATTGGCAGACTGTGCATGTTTGAAATCATAGTAAATATTACAGAGCAATTGCTCAGAACTTATTCTAACTTTAATAGTGCACAGATTTAATATCTACCAAGCATCCAGTGTGACAAGGACCTGAGAGGGGAGTCTTGGTCACAGCAGGAACAGCACTGTGCTGCCTTGCTGTAGGATCTGGGCCAAAGTAACCCACTCTCCTCCCCCTTCTCTTCCTGCTCTTTCGTGGTTGGCGCTGTCTTTCCCCTCCCACCCTTCTGCCCTCCACCAAAGTGCAGGGGGATTTGCTAATTGTAAATATTTATGTTACTATAAAACAGCTTCTATAGGGACTTAAGCTTAATTCTTATTCGGTGGAAAGACAGGCTTTCTTGCTGAATTTGTGGAACAAAATTTCCTGGCTTGTTCAACATCCACCTTGTTGCACAGCCTCAAGGCTCATTTGGCCACAGCAATGCTCAGTTTATCCACAATCAAACTAAGCTTTTAGTACTAAGGAAATAAATTACCTATTAATGAAATTGAAGCAAATCATCCTAAAGTGGAAATGTAATAATAGCTGAAGCCTCAGTTATGGTAAAAATGTCAGGATTTGAGATCAACAGATGTTGTCCTGTATTACTTACAGAATTTTTGGACCCCAGTACATGCACAGGAAAAAAGTAGTTCCTGCCCCAGAACTGTCTAGCTTTTAGAGTGGTCTAAAAATGCAGAGGTAGATTCAGTGATGAAAGCTTAGCAATCTATAATCTTTTGATGGAAAGCACTATAAATAAGCTCAAAGTACTATCTCTTTCAGGTTTGTGCTGAGCAATGTATATATGCAGATTACAACATAGTCTGCGTCTTGCTGCATGATAAGTGATGGCACCTGCAATTCCAAGTAGCTGTACTAGTGACTAGTAGAAAGGCAAGACTGTTACCTTATGAGATTAAAAACATTTTTGTTCAAAGCTAACTGTATGCAATATTACACTTAATTTACATCTCAATGGGGTTCATTTTAAGGTCTGTCATCACTGAAATGTCACTGTTTGCTGATTTTAATCTAGATTTAGAATAAACCTGCACGCATAAGAATTTGGCTAAATGCCTTTTTTTATAGTGCAAAAGGTTAAAAAAAATTATTGTTTAGCCATAATCATGGTACATAGAATTCAGACATGTTTAGCTTTCAGAATTATAGATCTTCAGTATTTTGTGTTTCCATTAGGAATTTTTAAATTCTTCATAATGTCTAGCACAGGCAAAGCTTTAGCACCTAACTATTAACTTTTAGGCACTTGGGCCCTCACAGGGCAAGGCATTTACTCTTCCTATGTAATGCATGGGGATTTTTAAGTGAAAGTTGAACTAGAATGGTGATCAGAAGAATTTTACATACTGAGTGGAAGTTTGCCCATGGCTAGCTAACAGGAAATATTAAGCTCAGTGATGTGTTTGAACTCTCACCCTTCTCCAGCATTTAGGTGACAGTGGAGATAAAGGCATATTTACTTCACAGTAAACTGACTTTATCTGAAATAAAACGAGAGCAGGCACAGGACCTATAGCCTTGCTAAGACGCTGCTCAAATCTAGGGTAAAGATGTTTCTGGAGAGAATTATAATATCAATGCACACAAGCAATTACTGGTTCCCTTTCACCAAGGCACTGTAAAATCTGAGGTAAATAACATTATGATAAAAGTGTGCGTCTACAACTGATTTAAGACTGCAAACTGTTGGGTCCCTCTATTCAGCATCCAGACACTGCAATCCTCCCGAGGGTCAGCAATCAGCCATTCTTTTAAATGAAGAATCAAAACTCATTCTTTCACTTCTTGAAATGTAGCTGGATGTGGTGGTGGTGACGTGAATGCCATTGAAGCCCAGTTTTTGTAAAATAGTTTAGCAGCTGGGGCACTTGTACATGTGATGAGGGTTTAGTCTCCTATGCCCCCTAAATTGAAATGGTAGGTTTTTTTAATTGAAACCCACTGTTTCAATTTAGGCTGCTGGCAGCTTGTCCCCCAATCATGGGAGAGGCAGGCAGGCTGTCGGGGGGTGAGGGAATCGCATCCCTTGCTGCTTCTGCCTTCAGTAGATATCTGTTGAATGCATAAGTGGCAAGGGGCCCACTCCTTTGTTTTTGTTTTGTTTTGTTTTTTTTCTGCAGAGACCACCCACCTCTCCCATGGTCAGGGAATGAGCTGATAGCTGCAATGTGTTGTTGCAAACTAAACTACAACAGAATGTAGTTGAGTCTGCAATGATGCAAACTCATCTAAAACTGCAAAAACTGGTGCAGCTAGGCACTGCAAGAATATCAGCCCCTGGGCTGTTTTAAAACAACAAATAGACATGGGTTGGCAACTTATTGGCAGTCCCTCAATGCCAGGTGCATGCCAGGTGATTCCAGAGAAGTCGGGTATCCCCGATCAACGCTGTGTGAAGGATTACAGGGGAATGTCCCTTGGTCAGGATCCGATCCTCACTCATACTGGGAGTCTGGGCTTGGAACAGCAATTCCCGTTCTGTTCTCTCCTTTCTTTCCCTTTCCTGTTGGTCACCTGACGCACGCGCTTTTTATATCTAGTTTTATGCTGATTTGCTGGCCTTAGGGCCATTCACAATCTTGTTTTATAGCTATTATCCTATGGGGTTAAAAGGTGTTAGAAATTATTATAATAAGTTACTGCCCAAGCTCGGGTTTATCCAATAAGCAAATTGCAACACAGCATCTTCAGGTTTGAAATTAACATTACCCTGCCTAAATTCAGCCCCTTCAGAACTCTCTGACTGCTTTTTTGAGAGATCCAGTACATTTCAAGAAAGGACAAGCTAGGCAGTTGAATCCAGTTTTTTTCATCATCAAGGCTAAATTCTGAGCAAGAAAGAACTATTAGGTCAGCTAATTTCACAGCTGTAGCTTTGTCTTTGAGGCCTAGTAAGTTCCACAAACAGTTACAAGTTACATTTGTGGGTTACAAAAATACAAGCTTTATATTGGACAAAAGTTCCAAATGCTTCTAAGAAGCACATATTTATTGCTTATTAATTGCTTTGGTTCTGGCCATCACACTCCAGTGTTGCACAGTCTTTCTGGATGGTAATTTTGGGAACTAAGGGCCACTTTCTATTTTAAACTGGTGGGTGTACTTCTCTTAGATTGGAAAGCCAAACTTTGGGAAGTCAAAGTTTTTAGTACAACTTCTACTACTCTGATAACCTTATGAAAAACTCTTTTAATGGTGTTTTTCAACAGAACAGAATGCACTTTTTCCAACTGTGAACTGCTTGAACTCAGCTCTGTAATCTGATTCTAATATGTGCAATGCCAGTAGCATAATAGTGGGGAGGGCGTGAGTAGAGGGATGCAAAAATAACAGCAGCTGTGCTGCTAGCCTGGCCATTGTTGTGCCACCAGCAGCAGACACTGGTACTGCCCCATGAGCAGCTACCACCCAGGGTGCTCCTGTATCCAGTTCATAGATTAATAGATTGTAAGGGGCTGGAAGGGACCCCACAAGATCATCAGGTCCAGCCCCCCTGCACTAGGTAGGAAAGGCAACTAGGGTCAGGTGATCCCAATGAGGTGACAGTTAAATATCCTCTTGAAGATTTCCAGGGTAGGTGATTACATTACCTCCGGAAGGAGTTTATTCAACAGTCTGGACACTAACTGTGAAGAAGTTTTTCCAAATGGTGAGCCTGAAATGGTCTTCCAGGAATTTGTGGCCATTACTCCTAGTTTTCCCTAAGGGTGCCCTGGTGAACAGTTGTTTGCCAAGCCCTTGATACATTTCCCTGATATAGCAGTAAGCTGCTACCAAGCCCCCTCTCAGCCTTTTCTCTCTTTTAGGCTTAAGAGACCCAAGTCCCTCAGCCTTTCCTTGTATGGCTTGCCTTGCAAGTCTCTGATCATATGGGTAGAGCTCTTCTCTGGACTCTCTCAAGCTTTTGCATGTCCTTGTTGAAGTGCGGTGCCCAATACTGGATGCAGTACTCCCAGCTGTGGTCTTTCCAATGCTGAGTAAAGTGGACGAATTGCTTCCTTGGTTTTGCTTGAGATGCATCAGTTGATGCATGCCAGAATATTGTTTGCCTTGCTGGCTACAGCACTGCATCGCACTAACAGCCCATGTTCATACTATTGTCTATTATTACCCCTAGGTCCCTTTCAGTTGTGGTGCTAGTCACTTTGTGAAGACATGACTGAAACCAATTGAAACAGATTATTTACCACAAAGATTTTTTTCACAATGCAAATGGTATAGTATGGACTATCAAGTTCTTCAACAGGTTTGGCTTTTTGTTTAATTTACCATAAAACCTACTAAAGAATAAATTACTATTAATAATAACTTACTTCATCTTCTCCTCTCTCTCAGTACTTAATAAGATGGAGAAAAAGACAGTTACATTAAGCTCAATACAGTTAATAATATAGGCAGGGAAGACTAGAGAGAGCAGCGCTGACCAGTCTTTTTGGCAGCTGTGCTACAAGTTCCACCATTAAGGCGAGGCAGGTACATTGTGAAGATGCAAGCATGAAAAACACTTAAGTACCTAAATAGCTTTGGACCACTCTGGTCCGTATCTGACTTGGAGCAACTCCAGGGTAATGGTTGCCAGGACTAGAAAATCTGGCCCTTAGTTCAGTGTATCAAAGTATTAACATGTATGACTACGCTAAAATGTGATATTACCTTCCAGTTAGTTAATGTCTCATTTTGCCATACACTGTTCCTTCATCTTGTGGAAACAAAAATGGGAGATGGGATATAAAAACAAAAGCAAATGATCAAGACATTACATCAGTCAAAAATGATGATTTTTTTTGTGCAACTCTTTTGGATGAACCAAAAACGAATAAGGAAAGAGTTAGAAGGGGGTGGCTGGAGAGTAAGTATGGCAATGACATGAAAGAAAAACTGCAAAAGAAAAATTGAGCCATTTACTGGTGCAGTAGTGAAGCAGGAAAAGGAGAGACTGAAACAGAAGACTACATGCTTTAGGATTAAAGAAAATGGTAGAATTGCCTACTAAAAAGGGAGAGAAAGACGAGTAACTTTGAGTTTAGTCATTGACCCCGAGTAAACAGCTGAAATCCAGTGGCATCCAAGAAGAGATGCTGGACAGTCAGAGATACTAGTCTTCAGGGCAGGTTGTGGGAGGAGATGTAGGGTGTAAATCTGAAACTCCTCAAAATGGCAGTAGTAAAACCACACATAGTGCCACAAACAGTAACGTACGAGGCTTCTGCAAGCCAGATATTGGTCATGGATGCTCAACAAAATTAAGAGCTAAGAGTTCCAAAATCTCCAGAATGCTGTACAACAGACTGTAAGCAAATATTTTTAGCAAAACTCACGGTTACAAACTCACCACCTTGCCTGTCATTTTAGATCTGTAAAGTTATCTTTGCAGTGAGATGCATTAGAATCTTTAAAATGAAGAGAGATTAACACTGATATTTTAAGCTACTCGAATGGCAGGCCAGGAGATGTGTAAGGAAAACATTCATCACTTTGTCGTACCTGGTCCACTATGTAGGTGTGACTTCTGCATCTGGCATGCCTCCCTCATCTCCCTTTGCTTCACACACTTTTTTTTCCCCCTCCTCATGTACCCTTATGGAAGCCAGAATTTGGTCCTGTAAACTCATAAGGATAAATGGAATCCATTACTATTTATAATCCAGTGCATCATAAAATGAAGCAGTATGTCTGAGCAGCTGTCAACTGGAAGAAGCTATTTTAGCATCTCTCTTTTCTGGAGTCAGTGACCAAATACCAGGGGTCTTTTATGGAGGAGTCAAAAAGTTGGTGAAGAGGGTTTCTGTTCCTTTGAACATTATGAATCTGAATTTGTATCAGAAGCAGTGCTAACTTAGTTGCCTTAACCAAGTGGTCCTCAACCTCTTTGGCTCAAGGCACCCCTCAGAAAATGCCAACTCTTAATTTTAGCTTTTTTTTTTTTTTTTTTTTTTTTAA
>NW_017729004.1:69459333-69476502 GCF_001723915.1 Gavialis gangeticus | reverse complement strand
TTTTTTTTTTTTTTTTTTTTTTTTAACTATGGAAAAATAACAGAGCATTTTCCTGTTGCAAAAAACTTGGAAAGCCAACAATGGGTGAGAATGTTTTGAATACTATGGAATTTTTCATAACATAAGCAAAGTTACTCATTTCTCATTTTCCTTTTAGGCAGCAGTTCTACATTTTCCTGAACCCTCAAGCTTTTGGTCTGTTCTGACTTGGTAAAACAATACAGGATTTCTATTTGAAACCTCTGGGTTTATCTTGTGACTCACGTCTGCATATCTAACAATGCTAGCATTGTGCACCACCCCACGGCACTCTAGAAATGATCAAAAAGCACTGTAGGGTGACGCCCAGGGTTGTGTAGCCTCCAAGGCAGCAATTCACAACCTCATTAGACTGGAGGCTCCCCTCAGAAATGATGTCTCTTTGCTTTCAGGTGTTTGGACTGCAGAAAAATCCTGGAGCTGTTCTGCTGTGACAAAGCAGGAGGAGACAGATAGAAACGTTAGGACACTAGGAGCACACCTCCATGACATGCTAACTGCACAGTGACCTAGTATTACTGCACAGCAGTGTGTCACGGCAAAAAATGTGCTGATGTGCTACTGCACAGTACCATTTGGCTTCCATGCAGTTAGCGCACTAAAAAGCTCTGTGCCAGCACTACTGCACAGTAGTGCCAGTTACTGCATGCTGATTTAGTACAGTTATACAAGCACTAAACTAAAGTGCAGTAACTACAGCACATTAATGAAGTATAGATATGCCCTGGGGGCTCCACTGGCCGTGCCAACTCTTGGCTCTTTCCTAGGGGGCCTTTAACAGGCTCTCAATACAGGGGACAGTCCAGGAAATGCAGCTGGCTGCCCTTCCCTCAGCCTCCCCCGGCGGGGTGGGCCCGCAGTCTGGGCCCTACTGTAGCGTCCCGGAGCCCCCTAGGGGGAAGCTGCCCGGCCCAGCCGCTTCGGAATCCGGGGGCGGCGCTGAAGCCCCCCCCCCCCCCCCCCCCCCCCCCCGCGGGGGGGGGGGGGGGCGCGCCCCCCCCCCCCCCCGCGGGGGGGGGGGGGGGCGCGCCCCCCCCCCCCCCCGCGGGGGGGGGGGGGGGCGCGCCCCCCCCCCCCCCCGGCTCGTCAGGAGAGCGGCTGCGCATGCGCACCTCGGACAGCCGCACCACTGGCCTCCCTCTCCCCGCTCGAGATTTAAAGGGCCAGCGGCACCGCTCCGTGAGGTCTGGCTGCCCCCACGGAGGAGGAGCCGCTCGGCAGATGTGTGAGAGCCGCGGGCCCGCGCGCATGGAGCTCGGCAGCAGCTGGAACGCGGGGTCGGTGGCTGCGGTGCTCCCGGCGGGCGGCAGCGGGGAGCGCCTTGGGGCCGCCAGGCCGAAGCAGTTCTGCACACTGCAGGGGAGGCCACTCGTCAGTCACACTGCTCGCGCGCTCGAGAGGTACCGCCCCGCGCATGCGCAAGGTTCCACCCTTCCCCGCCAGGCTCCCGCCCTGCAACTACGGGGCCGATAGCTGCGGGGGCTAGGTGTGAGCGACTGGCTATTGATTGAGCATGCGCGGGGGAGGCTGACGTCACGTGTGACCCTTGCCCCGCGGTTTGTGCTGTAAATTCTGGAACAGGGCGGGGCCGAGGTGGTTTCTGTGCTTTGCTTACGTGAGCACGGGGCGGGCTGGTCCTGCTTGCCTGGTGGAGCCCACGTGCAGGATACGACGCCCGTTGTGGTCAGTGGGGTCCCGCAGGGGCCCTGGAGCAGGTGGTGAACTGCTGAAGCAAGTGGGGACGTGTGGTGCCATGTCCAGCAGGGAGTGGAGGCACGGTGGCTGCAGGGGCACTGTCTGTAGCGTGGCACTGGTCTAGGGTTGCACTGCAGTCAAGCTTGTCACAGTTTGTTCTCTGTGGCATCTGCCCAAATTCCATGGGAGTCTGCATAGAAAAAGAATAATAGTTCATATCGGAGGCTTTCAGTCTTTTTTGGTTGGTGTACCTTTGGCAGCTGGTCAAGAAGCAGGGAGTCCTGTGGCTGGTTGATGAGTGGGGGGAGGTGGACCCTCTGCAGCCAATCTATGAGAAGGGGCAGAGGTCCTCTGTGTGCAGTGGTGAAACCAGAAGTGCTGGTGGTGAAACCGGATGTGGCCCGGCTTCTCTGTGCTGCTGCCCCCTGGGGCCTTCCCAAGTACCTCCAGGGGTATGCATACCCCTGGTTGATAGCCTTTGGTCTGTATCTTCCCTCAGTGGGTGTGTTTAGAGACCTAGAAAAGAGGGATTAAGGTTTGGGAAGGAAATAATATTAGAAAAATAAAGCATAATTTAGAAATATCTTTATTTCTGTTGCGGGTAAGCTTTGGGAAAGTTGCTATTTGTCAGGCCGCAATATTGTATTTTTGTCCTAAAGCTAAACAGTGTGTAGAGAGAGAAAAAGAGGACTGACTTTTTTTTTAACTGCCACCTAGCCAAGAGCAGGATCTGAATTCACTTGCTGCTTTAGTTTTGCTGTGCGGGCTAGGTAATCTGTGTGTGTGCGTGCGTGCGTGCGTGCGTGCGTGCGTGCGTGTGTGTGGCATTGGGGTTTGAAACAGAAAGTTTCCTACCTAAATGTGCAGGAATAGCAGCCCAGCTCCTTGGGCTCAGTAGTACAGGTAGCTTGCTAAGGAATGCAAGGAGATCTCTTGCTTTCACCTGTTCCTCTGGAAGGCTATAAGAGGGCTGCCAGCTTAGAAAAATTTCAGACTTGCAGTATATTACTTGTAAAACCTGTAAAAACAAACAAAGAAAAAAAACCAGGTTCTCTGAATTTTGGTTTAATAACTTCTCTTGGCATCACCCAACTAACTGCTCCAGCCACTTGTTTCTAGATGAGTGTCACACAAGCAGAAATTTTACTTCTGTCCTTTGTCTCCTCTACCCCTTAACTATTAAATGCAAATGCGCACACAGGAGAACTTTTTACATGAAAATCAGGTACTTCATGGTGTTTCAGATTGACTGTACATGTTCACTGATTTTATTTTTGAGAACTTTGGCCTTGATAATTGTGTATTTTGTGTGGCTTATCAAAGGCATGAAATACTAGTATCTTTCTAACCTTTTGTTTGCCTAATGGGGAAGAAGAAAGCTTCTTAATGTTTTCCTGAACCTTAAATCATTTTATGTACCTATCCAAGACCTTGTTTTGTTTACTCAGTTAAGTATTATAGATTCATAGATTGTAGAGTTGGAAGGGACCACAGTGGATCATCACGTCAGGCCTCCTGCCCCTGGCAGGAAAGAGGACCGAGGTTAGATGACCCCAGGTGGAGATCTTCAAGAAGAGGCTAGGTAGTCAAGTTGGGTGATAGTACTACCTCTCTTGGAAGCCCATTCCAGATTCTGGTCATCCTTAGTGTAAAAAAATTCTTCCTAATATCTAACCTAAATCTACTCTTCACTAGTTTGCACCCATTATTCCTAGTTACTCCCTGGGGCACTCTGGTAAATAGTGCATCACCAATTCCCTGTTGTCCTCCCTTGATAAGCTTAGAGGTGGCTACAGGGTCTCCCCGCAGACATCTCTTGTGAAGGCTGAAGAGATCCAGATCTCTCAATCTCCCCTCATAGGGTCTTTCACAGAGGCCACTAATCATGTGAGTGTCCCTCCTCTAAGCCCTCTCCAGATTCTCCATGTCCCTCTTGAAGTGTGGCATCCAAAACTGGACACAGTATTCCAACTGTGTCCTGACCGATGCCACATAGACAGGGAGCATCACCTCCCTTGATCGGTTGGTCACGCATCTGCTAATACATGACAAGGTGTGATTGGCCTTGTTGATGACCTTGTTACAGTACTGGCTCATGTTCATCTTGGAATCAACGATGACTCCAAGATGTCTCTCAGCCTCTGAGCTGCTGAGGAGGTCATCCCCCAACCTATAGGTGTGCTGGGGATTCCTCCTTCCTAGGTGGAGTATCTTTGTTGAATTGCAACCTATTTTATTTTGCCCATTGATCCAACTTGTCCAGGTCGGCCTGTACCTGCTCCGGGGCCCTCTGGTGTGTTAACTTTGCCCCATAACTTGGTATCATCTGCAAACTTGGAGAGGGTGCTCTCTACACTCTCGTCCAAATTGCTGATGAAGATATTAAATAACACTGGTCCAACGACCAAACCCTGTGGGACCCTACTGCCCACCTCCTTCCAGGCTGAGAATGACCCGTCTACCACCACACTCTGGGTGTGGTCCCTAAGCCAGTTGGCCACCCACCTGACTGCGTAGACATCCGCTCCACAGCTTGCTAGCTTCCCTATGAGAATAGAATGCGAAACTGTGTTGAAGGCCTTCCTAAAATCCAGGTAGATGACATCAGCCTCAGCTCCTGTGTCAAGGCAGTGTGTGATCTGGTCATAAAAGGCTATAAGGTTTGTCAGGTAGGATCTACCTGTGATGAACCCATGCTGGTTTCCTTTTAGCATCACAAATGTGCTCTTTGATGATTTTTTCCAGTATTTTCCCAGGGATAGAGGTAAGACTGACTGGCCTAAAGTTACCTGTCTCATCCCTTCTCGCCTTCTTAAATATGGGCACCAGTTTGGCTCTTTTCTAGTCCTCAGGGATCTGGCTGGAGCACCATGATGGCTCAAACAGCCATGCCAGTGGCTCAGCTATGACGCTGGCCAATTCTTTCAGCACCCGTGGATGGAGGTCATCTGGGCCGGCCGACTTGCACCCATCCAGCCCTTCCAAGTGCTCCTTAACTAAGTCAGCACTAACCTTTGGCGGTCTGGTGCCTTTTGGACATCTGTCTATGCTCAAGGTAGGGGGATTGTCTTGGTCAGTACTTAGGAATACTGAAGCAAAGAACTCATTGAAGAGCTCTGCCTTTTTCCCTGTGTCAACCACCAACTGTCCTGATTTGTCCTGCAGAGGCCCTATGTTACTCTGTGCTTTCCTTTTGCTCACTATGCATCTGTAGAAGGACTTTTTATTGTCCTTAATTGTTGAAGCCAGCCTAAGCTCCAGTCCTGCCTTGGCCTGCCTATCTGATTCCCTGCAATAGTGTGCCAGGGAGGTGTATGCCTCCTTGGTGGCTGCCCCCTGCTTCCACTGCCTATAAATCTTTCTTTGTCCCTAGTCTTTCCTGGAGTTCCCTGTTCAGCCAAGGGGGCTTTTTTTTTTTTTTTTTTTTTATCCCCTTAGCCCTTTTTCTGCGTAAGGGGGTAGACTCCTTTTGTGCCCCAAGGATCACTCCCTTGAGAAACCGCCAACTCTCTTGGACCCCCATTTGCTCGATGCTCCTGAGTTCTGCCACCTCACTAACTAGCCTTCTAAATTTACTAAAGTTGGCCCTTCTGAAGTCTTAACACTCTAGTCTCACTGGATATTTTTCTCACCCTTCTCTGGATAGTGAACTCTACCAAGTGATGGTCATTATCTCCCAGGTTACTGTGTACTCACACAGTTCCCCATGAGATCATCCCCTGTTGCTAAGACCAGGTCTAGCAAGACGCTACCCCTGGTGGGACTGGACACCACCTGGTTTAGGTGGAGGTCCTGCACACAGTGTAAGAACCTCCATGAGCGGCTTGTTTTGGCTGTCTTCCTCCTAGTAGATGCTGGGGAAATTTAGATCCCCCATGACCACTGCCTCCCTGCCTGTATGGCATCTGAGAGCTGCCTGGAGAATACCTCATCTAGCTCGTCATCCTGGTGAGGAGGTCTGTAGTAGACCCCCACTACCAAGTCCTTTTCCCCTGGCCCCTCCTGGATGCTGACCCACAGTGCCTTGGTATTTCCCTCCTCTACCCTCTCCTTGATGATGGAAGATGTATACTGCTCCTTAACATAGACAGCTACATCCCTGCCTTTATTTTCCCCACTCTGTCGCACCTATACAACCTGTACCCCTCAATGCCTACCGCCCAGTCATGCGTAGAATCCCACAATGTTTCAGTTAAGCCGACTAGGTTATACTGTGTGCTAGCAACTAAGAGTGTGAGCTCCTCCTGCTTATTCCCCATACTCCTGGCATTTGTGTAAAGACATTTTAGCTCCCCAATGGGTGCCCTTGGTGCCCCAAGTATTAATAAGACTTTCTAACTGAAACTGAAGAAAGAAATCACTTATCTTGGATAGCTACTACTTTTGAGAGTGAGTTTTCCTAATAAGTCAGATAATTGCAGCTTACCGCTACAAAGTCCCCTCTCCGCCTTCTCTTTTTCAGGCTGAAGAGTCCCAGGTCCCTCAGCCTTTCCTCATACGGCTTGCCGTGCAAGTCTCTGATTATATGGGTAGCCCTTCTCTGGACTCTCTCAAGCTTTACCATGTCCTTGTTAAAGTGTGGAGCCCACACCTGGAGGCAGTACTCCAGTTGCAGTCTCACCAATGCCGAGTAGAGCAGGAGAGTCATTTCTTTGCAATGGCTTTGTTGGTTTTGCTGGAAATGCATCAATTGATGCATGCCAGGATATTGTTGGCCATGCTGGCTACAGCATTGCACTGCCAGCTCATGTTCATACTGTGGTCAATTATTACCCCCAGGTCTCTGATGGCAAGTGATGGGGGATCTTCAGTCCTGCTGCCTGATGAGGCAGCAGTTGCACAAGCACCCATGTCACGAGTTTTGCCTGTCAGCAGCTAGGGGTGCAGGGCCCCAGAACCCCCCTGTGCTTATCTCCTTAACAGCTGGCAGGCTTTGTGGCCTCAGCAGGGCCTAGCAGCCAGGCCTGCAGTAGTTTCCGTCCCCACTGTGCCCCAAGACAGACACAGCTGCACAAACACCCATGACATGAGTTTTGCCTGTTAGCAGCTAGAGGTGCAGGGCCCCAGAACCCCTGCAGCTATCTCCTTGAAAGCTGGCAGGCTTTGTGGCAGGCCTGCAGCTTTCACCCTGCTGCGCCTTAACACACACAATGTCACGAGTTTTGCTTGTCCTCAGCTTGAGGTACAGTTTCCCCCAAACCCCTGCACCTATTGCCTTGAAGCTTGGCAGGCTTTGTGGCCTTAGCAGGGGCTAAGAACATTCCTGCAGTTCTGACACTGCTGTGGCTTAACACATACATGTGACATGAGTTTTACTTTCAAGATTTTGGGGTGAAGTTTATCCACACCCCTTGCAGCTATCTCTTTGCAACTTGGCAGGCTTCACGCCCTCCTAAGGGGCTACCAGTCTTCCAAGTTTCATTCAAATCAGGCCAGCAATGACAAAGTTATAGGCTGTTTTTAACCTTCCCCATTATAGCCCATGGACAAAATGTTGAAACAACACATTTCAACTTGCCTTGTTTTGTTATGAGGCTGTTTCGACTATATCTGTTTCATTTTGATTTTGCTGTTTCGACCTTGAAACGGTGTTGAAACAAAACTGGTGGCAAAATTTTGCACAGCCCTACTGGATTCTTGTCTTGCTTCCATTACTGTTTGCTTATTTTATCCAACAGCTCTATTCTGAGCATCACCATGCCTAGCTCCTCAAAAATACTTAGGCCCCCAAGCTTGTGATTTTTAGGTGGGACTTGCATTCTTGGATGTACTGATAATCTGTTGCTTAACCCCATATAGACAGTAGTTTAACAAGGGGTGGAGAAGCGGGGCACTAACATCAGCTGGGAGCAGGGATACTACATTGCTGGTGCAACAGTAGCAGCAAAAACTTGGGCCAGGCAGACCACTCCATGGCAGCAGCAGACAGGGGCTTTGAGTACTGCCCTCCCACCCCCCTCCATGCTTGGTGCCCTCTCCACATTGGTGCCTTTTTGGCACTGGGCAGCATCTCTCTCATTCTCAGGCAGGGTTTTGCCTAGGGTGTGAACCTTGCCTATGTACATTGATGTCTAAGCTTTTTCTGGGCCCTTTGTACACCATCAACTGCTGACTGATATTACTTCACAGCTAGTGAGCTTCTTCGTGTGCTAGTTCAAACTAATGCCAGGGGGCCCCAAAGGGTGAAGTAGCTTGCTCACTTATTAGTGGGATTCAGTCACATAATGTACCCACAGGATAGCTGTTCCGGCTTTACTCTGCAATTAGACTTGGGGTCCATGATTTTGATTGCATGTTTAGTGGTTTTAATGGGGTAAATTATGAGGCTTTTTGGCATGTATTTCTATTTAGACTCCAAAATATGGACTTTTCATTATGTAATAATTCTGGACAATCTATGCTCTTACAGGCATTGTTATATATCTGAAAATATAGCCACACCCCTTCAGGAAGATCTTGGGAACAATTTTATGTGATCTCAGTGGAAATGGATTTGTTTACTCTTCTATGAGATGGGGTGGACCTGTGACCCCCCCTCTTAACCTTTCTCGCATTTTGCATGAGTGGAAGTAATGAACACATCCATACTCTTTGCAAAAGCTGGTCTGTACTATCCATCCTAATTCTCTGCTGTCACTGATACACCTGCAGTTATGCACAGCAAAACTGAAAATTATGCTCAGAAATTCAAAATCATACACAATTAATTACATTAATATTTTTACAAATTAAAACAAATATTACACTATTTTAACCTTCTTTAGGAATATATGCAGGTACTTGTGCGTGGGCAAGGGCGTGGGGTGTGGTTGGGGGGTAGATGTCAGGTGTGTGTGGGGTTTGTGAAGGTGGCGAGATTGTGGAGGCAGGGGGGTTGTGGGTGGATATGGGAGTGTGTGGGGTTTATGGGTGGGTGTGGGCTCCTCTGCCCAGTACAGCTGCCCCTGCCTACAGGGGGAAGGGCTGTGGGGGGGAGTAGGGCTGGGCTGGGTAGTGGAGCAGTTAGAGCCCAGCAGCTCCTCCAGGGGAGTGGGTAGGCAGCCCCCGCTGCTGCATGCATGCCGGGGGAGGAGGGGCATGTTCCCCCTCCTTGGCTTCTCTGCACCATGCCCCTGGATGAGCTGCTGGGCTCTGAATGCCCCCCGACCTGGCATGACTGGGGCCCCATTCACAGTCGTGGGACAATCCCCACAGTGTAGGAGGGAAATTACACAATATTATGTGATTATGTGCAGTTGTATGTTTTATGCACAAAATTACGGAGGCACTTATTTGTGTGATTCCCTGGGTTGTACTATGAGAAGATGAAACAGAGGGAGTTTAGTATTCTCTCCAAATTCCCATCCGTCTGTACACATGACAGTTGCAGTGTAGTCCATTTCACTTGGCCTCAGAATAAGGAATTCCTGTAGTTCTATATTAGTCTGTTACTAGTGCAAGCACAGAGCACATTTTGTTTTTTCACTGTGCAGTAACTTGTGCAATTCAGTTGTGATTTGTAAGGAATAATAGATATCTTTTTGATTTCTTTTAGCATGGGCTGGCTCTTCCTGACTTGTGTTTAATTTTTAGATTTAAATGAATCACAGTATGTAAGGAATTGACGTGTATCCAATTAGTGTGCCTTAGTTTTGATTTAAAAAAAAAAACGCAGGTTTTTTTTATGGCTAAATGTAGGTACATGACAACATTTACTTGAAGGGTTCTTTAACCTCTTGATGAACTGGAATGAGTGAGAAGTTAGGAATGAAACTTGAAGCCATGGCATCTCATGATTACAAGTTTCATAAAAGTGTTTGCACAGCCTTAGCACTAAGGAGTTTGAGGACATTTCGGAATATCTGTACTATAGATGAGGAGCAAGAGACTGAAGAAAATATCTGACAGAGGAAAAAATAGACATTGCAGCAGCCAAGTCCTTGCTACCAGGGGCTGATGAACAACGGCAAAGGTGGTGATGTCTCAACTGCCAACATACCGGAGTTGGATGCTAATGGAACTAAAGAAGTGGGGCTATACCATTGGTTCAACCACTTGTGACTGCAGCACAGAGCCTCAGACTATGCAACACCTGCTGCAATGCCTGCTGCCTGAAGGCACATGTATAATGAAAGATCTTGCAAAATACAGTAAATGAGCAGAAGCATGCATAACAAGATAGTCAAATGTGGCAGAGACGTGAGAAGGATACCTGTATGCTTTGCATTTCCTAAAGAACAGTCAAAATACTTGCTGTAGAATTTTAGTAGCATTCCTATTTATTTCCCTGTTTCAAGTAAGAAATAAAGTAAGTTTTAAAAGTTTTCATTAAAATTATTATTGTACCAGAGCTTATTGCTTTGGGCACGCTGTTTACATTTGTGTCTGGGACCACAGCACATTGAGCAGGGTTGGAGCAGGCCCGGCTGGGAGGGAACCTGGTGGGTCAGCCTGCCAGCCCAGGGCTGTTCCCCCCTGAGCTTAACATACTGTGGAGGGTCTGGCTGGGGCATGAGGGTGCTTCAGCATGGGGCTAGCCAATAGGCAGCCCTTGTACTGAAGCACCCTTGTGCCCGCCCAGTCAGGGCAGTGTCTACATGTGTGATGCTGCAGAGTAAAAAAAACAAGTACTGTCCTACTGCAGAATAATTTGGTTTATGCCAGCTTAATAGGGGTGCATGTGTCAATGCACAGCATTAACTGCTCAGCTGAGTAGTCTCCTACACAGTAAATGTTTCATGTTGGCGAGCCCAAGGTCATTTAGTCCAGCCCCCTGCTCAAGGCAGGACCATCCCAGCCAAGTGTCTGTCTAACCTGCTCTTGAAAACTACCAAGGATGGGGATTCCACAACTTTTTCTGGGTAGGCTGTTCCAGTGCTTGCCCACCCTCATAGGCTGAAGATGAGGAGGAATTTTCTGACTATATTTTCCCCTGCTACAGCCTGAGGCCATTGCTCGTAGTCCTGTCTTCTACAGCCACAGAGTAAAGCTGATCTCCATCCTGTCTGTAATTGCCCTTCAGGTATTTGAAAACTGCTATCAAATCGCCCCTGTCTTCTCTTCTTCAGATGAAATAAGCTTAGTTCTTTCAACCTTTCCTCATCAGACTGGCTTCCTGGGCCCCTAATAATTTTTGTTACATGTTGGACTCTTTCTAGTCTGTCCCCATCCTTAAAATGCAGGGCACTCCAGATGAGGCCTCACCAGTGCTTCCCAATAATTGTTTCCCTAGATTTGGAGGTGACACTCCTATTAATACAATACAGTGTGCTGTTGGCTTTTTAGTAGGGGTGCACTGATAACGATTTTTTTGGCTGATACCGATCTGGTAGCTGATATGCAGCCTGGCAGCTTGGAGAGCAGCATCCGGCCAGTAAATCTGTGGGGGGGAGCAAATCGCGGCTCCCACAGTGAGTGAGGGAGGGAGGGAGTGGGAATGGGGCTGGGGCAGGCACTACCTGAGGGTGGGCTGCCTGCTGGGGGCTCCACTGGCCTCTTCTTGGCAGGGGGCTGGGCTGGGGCTGTGCTTGGGGCAGGCCAGCAGTGAGGTGGGCAGTGGCAGCACTGGGAGAGGGGGTCATGGGGGCTACAGGGAATTTTAGGGTGGCTGTAGCCCACCCTGTAGCCTCCCCTCCCAGCGCCACCACTGCCTCCCCCGAGTGCAGCCCCAGCCCAAACCCCCCCGCCAGGAAGAGGCTGGTGCAGCCCACCCTTGCCCCACACACAAATCCAGGGGGCACATGGCCCCATGCCTCACCTGGGGCACATGCAGTGGCAGGGATCTGCCCCCCAATCCCCACACCACCTGGACAGCCTATGGCTCCATACCGTGTCCTGCCCCATCCTGGCAGCCCCATTCTCTCCCTCACTGTAGGGACCTTGATATGTTCCCCCTCACAGACTTACTATCCGGGTGCTGCTCTCCAAGCTGCCAGGCTGCATTCCTGTCCACATGCACGCTGTGGTTGCATGCCTGCACGTGGCATTTATCAGCAACATAATCAACTATACAGGCCAAAAAAAGCCAATTACCGATAACAGCAATTTTCCTTTATCGGTGCCAATTCAATATGGACCAATATATTGGTGCATCTCTACTTTTTAGCAACAAGAGCACACTGTTGGCTCATTCAGGTCCTTCCCTGCAGTTCTGCAGCCTAGCCACTCATTCCCTTGTTTGTATTTGTCCATGCAATTATTCCATCCCAAGTGCAGTACTTTGTACTTGTCCTTGTTGAATTGTATGTGAGCCTTAAGGAGGGCTGAGTGCCCTGTTCTTGGGTTGGTTGGTTTGATTGTTTTAGTGCAAAACCACCTGTCACCATATTAAAATTGATGTGAAAGCTTAACCTTTCAGAGAATCAGATTTGACAAAACTTCACATAAAATGTATGGCTGGAAGGGGCCATGTAGTCTAACGCCTAAATATAATACTCATGTTCCCAATCAGAAGTATTAACTTACTTGTTAATAACTCAATTGTAGCAGGACATAATAGGAGAAAAGAACCTAGGTAGTTGCTGGGACTTCCCATGCTGCTTGAAATTATCCCTTACTGTGGGCAGGTTACTGAACCTTTTTTTGGATAGCATTTGTGTGTATGGGAGATTCCCTGGGAATTACTTCTCAGGCATTTTAGCAAGTAGGTCCTAAGTTTCACTATGTTTCTCTTCCTTTTTTTAAATAGTAGGCAATTATTAATCCTGACCTTCATGCTCTGTGCATGTTATCAAAACTTAGGCACATAGGGTGGAGTGCATCTATGTCCTCCTGGTACTTACAAACTCTCAGGTGCCTGAAGGGGGAGGGTCTTGCTTGTATACTCAGCGGTAAACCCAAAGCTAAACTTGAGATCACGAAGGATTGTTTTTCTGCCCAGAACCAATGAAGAGACATTTTGGGGATTTTTTTTTTTGGCTTTTCTCCACTGAGCTGAAGGTTCTAGTATACGTAAGTGAATGGAAATGGCAGATCATTGGGGCACAGGTTAAAGTGGGTATTGGAACTGTTTTTTTAAGTTGGTGGAGGTGATTGCTTGTTGGTGTTGCTGAAGGCTTAATTCCCATCCCTGCCAATGATAATATTTGGGCAGCCCCCTTCACAGAATCTCAAAGATTAGGGAGTGGGGTCATAATGGGTTTACAGATCCTCCCCTATGGCTTGTCAGGTTCAGACACTTGCTACAGCAAAGCAGTACTACTGCTTGAAGATGGGGGGATTGCTTCACTGTGTTAATGTATTAACTGTAAAGTGAATTTCTCATTACACAAATAGTTTAAAATCTAAAAGCAAGTGCTCTAACAGGAGACGACTTGTACAACTATATTTTCCCATTCTCAATTTCTTACAGAATTAGTTGGATATCGGACATAATTGTGGTAGTGTCTCTTGAACACATTGAAACAATGAAGTCTATTATTCAGAAATATGGTCACAAACGGATTACAGTGGTAGAAGGTGGAGTGACTCGTCACCGGTCAATTTTCAATGGACTAAAAATCTTTGCAGAGAACAAGCTCCAGAAACCTGAAGTAGTGATCATCCATGATGCTGTGAGGCCGTTCGTTGAGGAAGATATTCTATTAAAAGTAGTTAAGGCTGCTAAAGACCATGGGGTAAGTACTGCACAGCAACCAAACTCTGTAAAGCTCTTATGTCATTCAAAGTAAATAGGAATTTCCTTAATGTTCTTCTGTGGTACCATTGATATTTTTTTTTGGATCATAGTTGTTGGCTTTGGGGTAACCTGCTTGACAAATTCCAGATCCTAGTTATATTATTGCTCTATCTGCAATTTCTGCAAAGAAACCTGCCTAATAAGAATTTACCAAGTAAATTTCATCCTGTTGGCTTTTGTATGTAAAAATCTGCTGATGTAATGCCTTGCTATTCCAGAGATTCATGCTTTATAGAAATTTATGGATGATAACTGTACTCTTGAGCTTCAAGGATTAGCGTTCATGCTTGTTCATCTCATCCTTAGCAGCCAAATACTACAAAAGTGGTAAAAGCACTGCTCCTATTATATTGCTCTATTTCTTTAGAGGCCTAAACCATTAGCACCTTGTGTAACATTAAGTATAAATATGATATAGCAGTGTTGTATTTTTCCCTTGATATAACTAAATTGTCAGATTCAGTTGATGGGTATAATTAAGAAATAAATGGCTGAGAAATCAGCTATGTTCTAAGAGGTAATGAGCCATGAGTTCTAAATCCAGCTGGTCATTAAATGCCAGGAAATAACAGATATGGAGGTCATTATTTCTGTTACCATTATAAAATCATTTTTATGTGACTATGACTGTCTTTATAGATTGTCATAGATTTCATAGACATTAGGGCCGGAAGGGACCTCAGAAAATCATCAAGTCCAGCCCCCCGCCCAAAGGGCAGGAAGTCAGCAGGGGTCATAGGATCCCAGCAAGATAAGCATCCAATTTGCTCTTGAAGGTGTTCAGTGTAGGTGCTTGAACCGCCTCCGATGGCAGGCTGTTCCAGACCTTGGGGGCTCGGACAGTAAAGAAATTCTTCCTTATGTCCAGCCTGAAACGGTCTCGCAGTAGTTTATGACCTTTTGACCTCGTCATCCCTTGGGGCGCTCTGGTGAACAAACGTTCCCCCAGATCCTGGTGGTCACCCCTGATAAACTTACAGGTGGCCATCAGATCACCCCTGAGCCTGTGCTTTTCCAAGATTAAAGAGCCCCATGACTCTCATCCTGTCATCGTAAGGTCTGTTTTCCTGACCTCTGATCATGCTCGTGGCTCTTCTCTGGACTCTCTCAAGCTTCTCCACATCCTTTTTGAATTGTGGAGCCCAAAACGGATGCATTACTCCAGCTGCGGCCTCACCTTTTGTAGGCTTTCGTTTTTTAGCCTTAGGAGGTCTGCTAGGTCCCTGGAGAGCCTGGGGAGCTGCTGTGCCCTCTTGCTGCCTTTCCTCCAAGATGGAATAGACTTAGCTTGTGCATTGAGGATCGCTCCCTTGAGGAGCAACCACTCTTCTTGAACTCCCCTCTCCCTGAGGTCATGATCCCTTAAGGCCTGACTGACAAGCCTCCTGAGCTTGTCAAAGTCGGCTTTCCTGAAGTCAAGGACTTCTGTGTTGCTGACTGACTTGCCAGCTTTATGGCAGATGGTGAAAGTGATCAGCTTGTGGTCGCTGTCACCCAGCTTCCCATCGATCACTAGGTCGCCGATTAGGTCATCCCCAGTAGCCAGTACCAGTCGAGCAGCGCTTTGCCTCTCATTGGCCCATAGACTTCTTGAGTCAGGTAGAGGTCATCCACGCATGAGAGGAAGCTTTGCTACCACTCGGATTTTGCTGAGTGATCCTCCCACGAGATGTCCGAGTAATTGAAGTCACCCATGACAACCATGGTCCTGGAGCATGCGGCCTCAGCCAGTTCCCGGGCGAACTCCTGGTCAAGCTCAGGACTTTGGGTGGGAGGTCTGTAGTAGACTCCCACTGTTGTGTCCCCTGTGTCATGTTCCCCACGGATTTGAACCCAGAGGGTCTCCAGTTGTCCAGCCTGGTCGCCAATATCAGCTTGCAGAGACATGTAGCTTTCCTTAACATAGAGAGCTACCCCCCCCCGCCCCTTTTATCTACACGATCCCTCCTGTACAGGGTATAGCCATCTATACCTGATGTCCAGTAATGGGTGGAGTTCCACCAGGTCTCCGTTATCCCAATGATGTCATAATTATTTGCATTGAGCAGGAGGACGAGCTCCTCCTGCATATTCCCCAAGCTCCTGGCATTTGTGTACAGGCAGGCAAGTGTCTTGACCTTTGTCTGGTGCTGCTGATGTTGGCAGCTTCAGTGTTTTCATAGAATCCATTGGTATGGTAAAACAGGATGTTTCTCAGTGCTGTATTAGGATTTATAGAAAGCATGTTATAAATGTTAGTTAAATGGAAATAGAAAATCATCAGTTCTTAAATGCCTTTTTCAACGTTAATGTAAGTAGATGACCTGTACTTTGCTTAGGAAGAAGATAAACAGGATTTGAATGTATAGTTCAGAGTTGCCAACCCAAGACAATTTGTTTTTACTGACAGTGTGCAAACTTCTTACTGATAAATGTCAGTTTGAAAGTTGGATGTTCTACATAATGTAAATATAACCCTCAGCCAGGCCTTAGGTTGCGTTCATATTCAGGGGTTTAACAACAACTTTCTAAATCTGGCTTGAGCCCCTGCTCAGAAGACGTATCTACGCTGTGCACTTGTACTGCTCAGTAACTTAAAGTAATGTTACTCCCAAGTGAGTCCGCACAAACAGGGTTACTGCTCAGTAAGGTGTCTACATGTGCCTTACTTCACAGTAACTATTTGGCATAAGTTGTCATGTAGATGCACGTGCCTGTACTGTTCAGTAATTTTCCATTACTGCGCTGTAATGGTGCACATGTAGATGCACCCAGTAATCTGGAATACAAATTTTAAGTGTGTGTTTTAAAGCAAATGATCTTCCTACTTGTGAGCAATGTTAAACTAAAACGGGGCTATATTAAACATGAAAAGGGAACAGGCACATAACCTTAGAGAACCTTAACTATTGAATACTATGTAAAACCCAAACCACTAATAGCTTTGGTTTTACTTGACTGCAGCAGTGGTTTTATGCCATGCTGCCTCCACCCCAGGGCTCCCCTACTCATCCAACACTCAGATACCCCTGACTGCAGCCCACACCAAAATTGCCTTGCTGTCTCTCATGGCACCCCCCCACCCCGACTCTTGCCCCTTTTTCTGGCGCCACGGCTACAACTCAGCCGCACTGCCCTGCAGTGCAGCCCTGCCTATCTGAGAGAAGAGAGGGATGCAGTAACAGCATGTGGCTGAGGGGGGTGCTGTGGATGCTTCTGTGGGTCCCAGAGCCCTGAGGGAGAGCTACCTGCAGGGCGTCAAGCTGTGCTTCCATTTAGATACAAGGTGACACTGCCCTGCTCTCTGTCCATCAGCACTTGAATTCAATCTTATTCTGAGGACAGATCTTCACGGTTTCTTACTTTTTTACGGAGAGCTCAACTGTATTTACAGACAGGTATTCTTCACTTTTTTTTTTTTAATGGACTGTATATACATTTGTGGACAGTTGCAACCTTGATACCTATTTAATCAGTTGAATTGTTATTCAACTTTATTTTTTAGAGGGTGGAATACTTTTATGTTGAAAATGCAGTTGAAAAGTGTTTTTTTTTTTTTTCTCTGCATAGCATAGTATAAGAATAATGTTGTTGCCACACTTTTATAAAAATGGCTATGATTTTTACTTGCATACTTTATACTTTAATACAGAATTAGCATTTTGTTACCTTCTGACTGGTGTGGTTTTTTTCTTTTCCTCTCAATGGTGATTTGATTTTTTTTGTCATACTTGGGAAAGGCCAAAATATAATTTTTTCATACTTCTGCATTTTACCACCTTGTGTCATTTCTCTCTCTC
>NW_017729004.1:69451970-69459149 GCF_001723915.1 Gavialis gangeticus | reverse complement strand
TTTGTCATTTCCCCCCCCCCCCCCCATGAATGTGATTCCCTGATTTTGAGCGAGGTTATTTGTGATCTCAACTGTCATTGATTTCTACAAATGTTGTGGTGGCTCAGGGGTTTTGCTTTAGAAGTTTAGGGTCCAGTCAATATCCATTGGCAAATTGCTGCAGCCTTATGCAACCTCACTGACCCTCCTGTGAGCTGCATTTGGGTGCAGGAGTCCACTCAATTACAGGATCAAATGTGTTGATCCTTGATTTTTAAACGTTATGTTTGCAAAGAAATCTTAGTCTGAGAGAGTTCTCAGTAAAAATGCCCTTTAAATAGAAGTTAGAAGGTAATAAATATTAGTTATTTTAAATTTTCAAGTTATTTAAACTTTGTTATGAGAACACTGTAATAAGTTTAAATCAAATAACTTGTTTAGGAAAGTAAACTGAAACCCTAACATAGAAATCTTACAGGGTGCATTGAAACATGCAATTAATGTGAAGGGACACACTCTGGATCTGTTTAAGCTAGAGTACACTGCTTCTGGGCTCAGCGTTTACATGCATGCCTGGGACAGCAGCAGCTTGAGCTGGGGTGGAATAGGCTGGGGGCGGGGGTCAGCCCTGGGCTCTGGGTGGCAGCATCAGGCAGTGGAGGGGCTGACTGGGTCACAAGGGTGCCAAAAGTGTGGAGCTTTGTGGCTAGGTGGCAGGCAGGAGTCTGATCCCCTGGTGCAAGGGCTCACCATGTGCAATTGACACCCACTGTTATCATCCACACCATCACAGTTCATTACTCTGCTGTAAGATAGTACTATTCCCGACAGCACTATCTTATGGCAGAGTTGATTAATTTACTGAGCTCTAATACTGGCTCACATATAGAGCTAATTAGCCTACAACACAGTAAAACACATGTACAGATGCATCTACTTTATCTAAATCTGTGTGAGAAAAACAGAATTTTGTAATGAAGCCTGTGAGAAATATTTTATAACTATTAAAGAAATTCAGCACCGTTGGTATTCTTCCAGTTCCCAGCAGTAGTTTAGTTTCAATGTGTAAAATAGAAGCCTTATACTTCACACTGAGGCCTTTACCACTTGTGAGGGCAGGGTCATTTTCTGGAGTCTTTGCAGCAACCAGACTTCAAGAGGCAAGTATCAGTGAGATGTCTCTTGAAGACCTGTTTCTTAAGGGAGGAGTTTCTGAAAGCTGCATTGGTTCAGGTATTGAGGCAAGGGTTTTACAGCATCACTACCATGATGAATTGATACTGGTAGGAAAGTAGGTCTAGTGTGTAGGACACTGGGCTGTGCCTTAGGAGTTGAGTTCAGTTCCTGACTCAACCACAGGCTTTCCTGGGCAAGACATTTAATCTGTTATCTGCCTCATTTTCTTGTTTGATAAATTGAAATGGCAATCTCCTGTCTCTCCCAATATTGTGAGGGGAAATCTGTTAATGATGGTGCTGTGCTTTGATATTACAATGGTAGGAGACTCCACTGGGGCTGGTCTCCTCCTAGGAAAGAAAGCTATGAGCTGGTACATGAATTTTAAGTTGTGGCAACAGAGTATTGGGCTATAGGGTGAGTTATGGCATTTTTGCAGCTTCTGGTAAGAAATAATGGTATTTGTACGTGTAGGGATGGAATGAGCCATCTGTTAGAAAATTTAATTTTTACAATAAAATAATGTTAGGGCTCCCAGAACATTTGCATATATAAATATATTAAAATAAAGACTGATTGTCTTGTATCTTTTGTAGTTCTGCTTTGTTATAGTAAAATTGAATAAAATAGAGTATCTTGTTTCCACTGGTTATATGGTGAATTGTATTTGGAAACCTGACCTTCCGTTTTGTTCTTTCTGATTTATCAGGAAATATGTCCCCAGAACTTGTTTGCTATCAAGGTCTTTCAACTATCTGTCCTTTTTGTGAATCTGATTTTGAGAGACTTTTGATAGTGTGGGGGTTTTTTGTATATAAAATAAATTTACTTATTTTGTATATAAAATTGAAATTGGATTACTACTCTCTTTGTTTATGTATTGGTAGAAAAACATTTTTTTTGGGGGGGTGGATTTTCTCCACTCCCCTCACCTGCCCATACTTAAAACTAAAAGTAAATTCCTATAAAGTAGGTTAAATGTGTAGATTGTATGTGATGCAGTGGATTTTCCCCCTGCCCTTTTCTGCTAATTTTCTTTAAGATGCACAATATAGCTGTATTATCTTCCTCAATAAATTGGATGGAGGACAAAGACAAAGTTAATTGACATTTATTTTCCATCAGTCAGTATGGTCTGGCTGGTTATCAACAGTAGTAACTACTTCACCATGTATAGATCTATAGTTCACATTCCTATAATGGTTTTGTCCAAGTGACTATTTTGTTTTCCCTTGTCTGACGTGGTCTTCCTTTTTGAATGTCTCTTATTTTATTGTTGGTGCCTTATCAGGTGTTCTTTGGCTACCAAGTGGTCCCCGTTGTTTGGAGGAGCACAGAAGAGTAGCTGTTTGGCTCCACTCATTCATTCAACTTTTGTATGCTTCTAAAAAGTTGTTTATCATCTGTCCCTGACATGGAAACAATGGTGTTCTCTACTGGCACAGATCCATTGAATGGAGTGAAGATATGCCAGTAGATTATTTGACTCCCAGAGCTCTTGGCTATGACAAGTACCTTTTTAGGGCTGGTGAGTATGAGGACCTGAAAGGAACTGCAGGTTGGATAATAGATATTTCTGTAACAGAAGTTGGCAAACTCCCCAGACGGGGCGTGGAGAGGGGGTGGGCATATGTCTTTATGTGAGAGCTCCACAGGATTCTGAGGGACCTATTCATTGTGTAGCCAAGAATCCCCATCTCAAAATTGGTATTTGTGGTTATCTTGCATAAGAAAAGTCTGGACGGAGGGAAGTTGCAACTTTTTGGTAATCAGATTCTCGTCATAATTAAAGGAAGAACAATTTTTTAGTTTTTCAATACAAAAGGTCATTTTTTTTTTTTTTTTTGCATTATGTAGAAAAAATACAAAACTGGGTAGAAGCTTCACAATAAATCACAAATAGAAAAAGGAATAATGGAATGCTACACTGTTCTTGCGCATACCACATAGATAGCATAACTGTATGAAGTTTTAGTGTTCTTTAAAATGGCAATTGATCAAATAGGTTATTGCACTTTCACTTGTCAGACAAATAAATTACTTTATTACACTTACTAATCAGTTTGTTATTTGCCTGTAGGATTCAAGTGCACAATTTATCCAGAACTAATAAATTATGCCTAAATTTCTTGAAATGATCCCTTGATTGTGTTAAAAATGCAGTCTTGTAACCAATTAAATTCCATTTATGTTTTTGGCGTAATTTATAATTAAAATGATATGTTTCTAGAAACAAATTCTTCATTGCCAGAAAAAAGCTGGGGAAGTGGAAGCTGTAGAAGGCAGGAGTCCAAAGCCCCTAGCTACTTCACACTTGCCAACATTTTAAATAGTTTCACCCAAAAAGAGAAAAAAATGTCAGTTCTACTATTGAAAAAAAAAATTATGATAAAACAAAGAGTCTCTTTCTCTCTAGTTAAATTGCAACCAGACTTGATTTATTAATGTGATTTCAAGCATCTCTGTAACTCAAAGACAAACTTCACAATTAGATGGTTAACTCGACTGGATTTAATGAATAAACAACGTTTTCAATAATACTCAAAGAAGAGCTCCTTCTGACCATAGTTACAGTACAACCTTGGTTATTCAAACCTTTCAATATCTTTACTAACTTGTACTGTTGTTATTATATAATGTACAGTTCTTTTTTTAGGTTTACTGTATTTAACAACTCTAATGTGGTATGGTTTTACATTCTGCAGCACATGTTAGCATGTACAATTGTTCACACGATGCTGTAGTTTCACTTATCTGAACAAATTCAGTTATTGGAACAGCCTTTCACTTAGTTTCCAAAGGGGTTTGGATCGCCAAGAATGTACTGTAGTAGGAACCAGAAGCCAAGTATAAATGTAATGGAATACAGTAAATCAAATGAAGCAAAAAATATGTTGAGGGACTCCCCATTGTCCATAACAGAGGAATTGAAATTTGAAAGGGAAGGCTGTATGTTGAATAAAATACTTGATTACCATTGTTACTGTATATACAAGAAATGGACACAAGTACTAACCTACAATATGGCAGTGCTTGCTTGCTTTTCATTCAGTGTGTCCAGAAATGCGGATTTTTGCTACACATTTATCAATAATTCTGAAACTTTTTTCTCAAGTCTAATAGTAAGTCATATGAATACGATCAGGAAATTTCTTATCAAATCTTATGCTGATATACATATGAAAGGAGGCTCTGTATGTGTATTTTTACCCTGTTATGCATGGTAGTTTCTAGGATAGTTTAAAACCCTTTGAGTAATTTCTAGGGTTAGTTGTTTTGTAGTTTGTTTGCTACTCTTCAGAAGACATCAAAAATGATTCCTTCATTTAAAAAATAAACAAACAAACAATGTATTGAACGCCACTTAAATTATTTAGGAGAGATCTTGTCCTACCTTCCAAGATACCTTAAGCAGTACATAGAGCAGGAGCTCTGTTGCTGAGCAATGTGTGAGCCACTTGTGCACAGGACTGTAGTATCTTCACACTAATTGATAACTTGATTCATGCAGTAGTTTATATGCTTTATTAATGTGTGGTTTTTTTATATAGGTGGTAAAAGTTACTATGTAAATCACTTTTTCAACTAATATTGGTATGTCTTGGAAAAAATTGCTGACAACTCATTTTACTATTCAGCTTGTTTTAACAATAAGTTATATCCTTGTGACGTTTTTAAAATGGAACATTACATTGTACTACATTATCAGCAGGGATCCTGGTTTTAAAAAATGACATTCTCTGCTAAACCCCCCCCAAATCCATTATTAAAATTAAAGTCCCCCCCCATCCACAACCCCTGCTCTCCCAGCCTTGCTGGAGGGGGCCCCCAGATGCCAGGGGTATGGACCCAGGTCTGCAGCCCCTTGCTTCCGCTCCCCCCCCCCCCCCCCCACTGCTGTGGGCTTGGGCAGGGCAGCTCTCTGCTGCTGCATGCACTCCCAGAGGGCAGAGGGGACCTGCGCTCCCCAGATCTGTACCTGGGGCAAACACAGGCTGAGGCTGCTGCCCAGTTGGGTGGGGCTTTGGACCTGGGGCCGCAATGTGTGGCTCCAGGGCCCCAGGTGGGAGAAGAACATGGCTGTGGGTGGCTCATCTGTTGGAGGGGGAGGGCCCATTCCCCACTCCCATGCACACTTCCAGGGGGCAGGCGAGACCTGTGCCCCCCAGATCTATACCTGGGGCAGGCGCAAGCTGCAGGCTCAAGCTCCCATCCTGTTTCCCTCCCCTGGGGCTTCCAGAGCCAGTGGATGCAACCCTTTGTGGCTGGAAACAATGGGGCTGCATGGGGATTCCTCACTGGTGCAAGCTCCGCCCCCACTTCCGCTACCCTGGTAACGTGCCTCTAGCACCTGCTGCTGCTTTGAGGGGCACAGCCCCGCACCACTACCCTCACTGCACATTGCACAGGGGTACAAAAATCTGAAGGTAAAACTGCTGTATCTCTATAGAGTTTGTATAGGCAATAACTTAGGTGAGAGAGACCTAATTGTGAGTGTTTACTATAGGCCGCTGAACCAAGGGGAGGAGCTCTGATCTGCAGTTCTGTGAAAAACTGACAGATGTTGTATGTTCAGGGACTTGGTCATCATGGGCAACTTCAATTATCTGGATATAGATTGGGAGGAACACTTGGCTAGGCTGGATTGGTCATGTAGCTTTTTAACTGTAATCGAGGAGCTCTTTCTGACTCGAAGTGCAAATGCCAGCCAGAGATACCACTCTCCTAAACTTGGTTTTGGCCAAAGGAGATTGAACTGGTGTGTGGCTTGAACATTGAGGGTAGCCTGAGCAACAGCGACCATGAGCTCATCAGGTTCACTGTCCATCGCAAGGTTGACAAATCAACTAGCAGGATTGAAGCGTGGGGCCCCTGTTTAACACCTCGGGAATCTGGTAATGGATGCTCAGGAAAAAGCTGAACTCCTGAATGCCCACTTTGCTTCGGTATTTCACCGGACCAAGGGGAAAGATGAGCGAGATAAGGATCACGGGGTCCGGTGGGACTGATAGCCTTCCCACTGTGGATGCTGACCTGGTGCAAAGCCAGCTAGAACAGCTAGACACTCAAGTCAGCAGGACCAGATGGACTTCACCTGAGAGTGCCAACGGAGCTGGCTGTGGCTATTATGGAACTCCTGGCAAAACTCCTTCAGAAATTGTGGCGCACAGGGGAGATCCCTGAGGATTGGATTGTGCCCATCTTCAAGAAGGTGAAGAGGGAGGATCTAGGCAACTATAGGCCAATCAGCCTAACCTCTATCCCAGGGAAAATTCTGGTAAAACTCATTAAAGAATCTATGTGCCGTACGCTCGTTGTGGGCAAGATTCTGAATGACAGCTAGCATGATTTTGCTTCAGGTAGGTCTTGTTTTACCAAGCTCATCTCCTATGAACAGGTCTCTTGCCACCTGGACACAGGAGAGAAGGTTGACATTAGATGTCTAGACTTCCAAAAGGCTTTTGATCTAGTATCCCATGATATCTTTGTGCAAAAAATTGGAAGGTTGTGGGCTTAACTGCTCAACAGTTCAGCGGGTGGAAAACTGGCTGCATGGTAGGACACAGAGAGTTCTCATGAATGGATCTGTGTGTCGTCCTGGCGAGGAAGTGGCCACTGGTGTCCCTCAGGGGTCTGTGCTTGGACCGGTGCTTTTCAACATCTTAATGATTTGGATGTGGGGGTGAAAAGCTCACTGGCCAAGTTTTGCGGACAACACCAGATCATGGAGGAGCATCGTCATGCTAGAAGATAGGTTGCAGATACAGGCAGACCTGGACAGGCTGGAGAGTTGGGTGGGCTGGAACCAGATGAAGTTCAACACTTCCAAATGTAAGGTGCTCCATCTGGGGGCAAACAATCCCCAACATACGATCCTCCAAGCCCAGAGGAAGGTAATCCCCAGGAAGGTCAAAGGGGGCAGGAGAGCATATAAGCCTCCATGGCTCACTAAAAACATCCGGGAATGTCTCCTTGCCAAAAAGGAGGCTTACTCCCAATGGAAAGGAGGGGTCATCACTAAGG
>NW_017729004.1:69436168-69451401 GCF_001723915.1 Gavialis gangeticus | reverse complement strand
GGTCACAAGCTGGCGGAGGGAAGGTTTAAGTTGGACATCAGGAGGCGCTACTTCACAGTCAGGGCGGCTGGAGTCTGGAACCAGCTTCCAAGTGAGGTGGTGCAGGCTCCCACCCTGGGGGTTTTTAAGAGGAGGTTGGATGACCACCTTACTGGGGTCATTTGACCTCAGTGCTCTTCCTGCCATGGCAGGGGGTCGGACTAGATGATCTGCTCAGGTCCCTTCCGACCCTAGAAACTATGAAACTATACCTACAGGCTTGGTGGTGATAGTTTGACTTGCACCATGGCCGTCAGTGTAATGCTGTGGCCAGCAGGGCAAACAACATGCTGGCATGCATTAACCATTGCATCTCATGCAAAACTAAGTAAGTGATACTCCCACAGTACTCTGCACTGGTGAGACCGCAGCGGGAATGCTGCATCCAGTTCTGGGTGCCACACTTCAACAAGGATGTGGATTAACTTGAGAGGGTCCAGAGAAGAGCCACCCGTATAATCAGGGACTTGCAAGGCAAGGCATATGAGGAGAGGCTGAGGGACTTGGGCCTCTTAAGCCTACAGAAGAAAAGGCTGAGAGGGGACTTGGTAGCAGCTTACCTCTACATCAGGGGAGTACATCAAGAACTCGGTGAACAGCTGTTCTCCAGGGTACCTCTGGGGAAGACTAACAGCAATGGATATAAAGTTCTGGAAGGCCGCTTCAGGCTCAATTCCACGAAAAACTCCTTCACAGTTGGGGTTTCCGGACTGTGGAGTAAACTCCCTCCAGTGGTGGTGCAATCACGTACCCTGGAAATCTTCAAAAGGAGACTGGACAGTGACCTTGCTGGGGTCACTTGACCCCAGTAGTCTGTTCCTGTCTAGTGCAGGGGAACTGGCCCCAATGTTCAACAAGGTCCCTTCTAGCCCCTAATTATGAATAGATTAATCTAACTGCAGTGCCTCAAAGCTATTGTGTTTTATTGCCCCTTACCTGTAGCCTGCCTCAGGTGGGAGTGATTCTTTTCCTACTGCATTCTCCCAGAAGTTGGGGAAGAAGCAAATTTCTCTTAGCTTGTGCCAGTTGGCCACTACTATCTTCCTGAATTGCTTCCTCTGTGTTTGCCAGAGCATTTGGGGACAGGCTTGCTGCTGTGCTCTTTGCCCTCTATGCTTGGTTCATGTGGATGGAACACTTGTATCTGGGAGCAGAGCCCTTGCTTCTTTCATTGTAATCTGAAGTACATATGCAAGGAGGCTCTGCCAGGGCATAACAGGGTTTAAAATCCTTTGGGTAGTTTCTAGGATAGTTTAAACAAAACAAAAAACCTATATTAAGGCCTAACTTTACTATAATCAGTAAGAATTGCTTTAAATTACGATTAAAATATATTGAAATAATACACATCTGATGCTAGAACGTTAAAGAAAGACTGTTGAACTAATGGCAGTCACTGGCCAAGCACCCTGAACCAGACATTGTTGAAGTGTTTAACCAGTTGTTGATGGCAGACTCTTCCGCAGTTGTAGAAAGAATCTTTTAGTTTGCTTGCTCTAGCTGTCTTGACTAAATGATTTGTTAAAGGTTGAGAAACAAATAGGCAGTTTAAATAGGAAGAAAACTTGTTTTTCTTCTTTCAATCCTTGCCTAAAACTAAATGCTTGAGGGTAAGATGGAATGACTTTAAAATTTTAACAGAAACAATTAGTTCATTTTGGTATATACAGGTACTTTCTATGCTTAATCATTCAGTTTTAAATGTAAGACATGTTTTGATTAACTTTTTCTCATTATCCCTCCATTAAGGTAATTTTATTTTACTAATAAAAACAGCTGTAATATTTTTGTGCATGTTAATGAACTTTTAAATATCTGCTTAAGTAGAGACTGGCGCACATCCTGTGTAAAAAAGCTAATCTAATTAAATAAGAAATGTTGTTCACCGATTTTTAATAAAATGAAGAATCTGAATAAATGTATGTTACAATTTATAAGTTTTTAAAATATATGTGTACGGAACTGTATCCTTCCTGTTACAGGGTTTGGGAGGGGGGAGAGAAACAAAAGGGAGTACTGAATTTGCTGTACAAAGTAAAGGCCACATGTACCATATTCTTGCATACAGCACACCCCAGAATATAATATGCACCTTATTTTTGAAAGGTAGAATGAAGCAAAAGATTTTTGTAGAGCTACTGCTGCATAGAACAGGGTCAGAGCCTAATTTTCAGGCGATGCACCCTCCCTTTTCTGCTTAACTAAAGCTGAAACCCTAACTGCTACTGAAGATTGGTCTCCATGGGTGGAACTGTGATTTTGAAAGGTGCTAAAGGGTTTTCAGGACTATGAAATAGCAGGAGAGAAACCAAAAGCAGCTAGCAGACAGCAAAAATGTCTGAAGAAGAGTTATGTGGATTAGTGGAACAACAAGATAATTGAAAAGCAGAGAAGACTGTTAACACCTATGAAGTGAGGGACAATGAACATTAAGTCATTTGACTCCCTTAGATGTCCAATTGACTCCCTCAGATAAATAGTAACACTACAGATGCTGCACTGTGGAGCAGGACCAAAGCAGGGTGCTTCTGCACTGGGCAGAAAATCAAATTCCCTGCTTAAGAAATGCACCCCAATTTTTGGCAGTTGATTTTATTTTATTTTTTTAAAATTATTTTGTGTGTGTATGTGAGCGGGAGGAGATGCATGTTGTATGTGAGAAAATATGAGGGTTACAAATGGATATACTTTAATGGTTACCTACCTATGAGAATCAACATTTCTTTAAAGTAAAAAGTATAAATGCAAAATAAGGTTAAAATTGAAGGTGCTTTTTGGTATTTTAAATCCTCATTAAAATTGGTCATCTAAATCTGTCTGTTCTTCACAGACCTGACCAACAGGTAGTAAATGTTGTGCTGGTAACTAATGAATGTAGTAGTTCATAGTAGCTTTCTTATATCTTTCAATAGAATGCGTTTAGTGTGTTAAAGATTTACAAATAGTTTTTATTGTATTCTATTTTGTGAAAGAGAGCAGATTTCTCTTCCTGGAACTATTAAAGGTGGCTCCAGAGATCACTGAAAGCTTTTTTTTTTTTTTAAATTAGAGGTTGTCATTTTATTAACAAATCTGAGTCTGTTCAAGAGTCTTTATCAGCCTCAGGGCTTGATCTAGTTTTCAGGTCTGTGCTTCTTATTGTGCATCATAAGTGCTTGCACAAGAATGGGTAATACCTTATTTTGGGAGTCCAAACTGCTGTATGTTGTTTAGAGTTTAGAAAGCAGGAGCAACCTGTTTTAAATGCATGCTTCCCCTTCAAGCTACTTTATAATTAGAACAAAAAAACCCCTATGTCTTGTCTCAGAGGAATGGAGCATATAGGAATGTGTTCACTAGATAGTACAGAAAGTACTGAGTTCAGAAATATGGCAAGTTTCTCAGTGTGGCTATGTGATGTCAGCCCAGATGGCTGAGGAGAGAGCCATCCCATGACCAGTCCATTTTAAGGTGCCAGTTATCAAAGATGCAGGGATCTGAGGAGGCTTGGGAAGGGAGGTGACTTCAGTTCTACGTGCAGAGTAGGAACATGAAACTTTTACAGTGGAGATGATGCAGCAGGCTGAGGCAGAAAGAAATTGAGCAGAAGAAAGGGAGTGAGACTTTGAAAAAAGAGGAGTCAAGAATCCTAAAGCGCAGATTTAAGAGGCTGCGAGTTGGGTACAAGGGATTCATAGAATTCTTAAAAACATGAGCTTCCCTTCTATTTTGAGCCACCTCTCAGGGTGTGTGTTGAACATGGGTACTAAAAAGTCCACGATTAGGCAGGAAACTCCACATTTTTAAAAATTTTTTAAAGAAATACTTCTGCTGTTCCCTTTCTTGATGTATACCTGCTTTAGGGAAGTCATTTATTTTGTAAAGATGCTTCTGAACCAGGAGCAAGACTTGAGTAAGGAACTCTGTTTTGCATAAGTGTACAGAATGGTTTCCAAGAGAATCTTCCATGATGGGGTAGGCCAGTGATTTTCAACTCTAACATCCTGGGGTGTCTTGAGATCCTCTCAGTGGTGTTGTGGGGTCCCATGCAACATTTGCACTGTTAGATGTGCAAACATAATTTATAAGATAAACCCAGTGATTTTCAAAGAGGAATTTATGGTGTCAAAACATTCTGACCCATTGTAATTTTTTTTTTTTTCCAGTCATGTTCTACTCTGTAACATTGAGTAAGTCCTCCTGGAAACGATGTCTAGGAAGTGTAGTATCCCAGGAGACAGCTTGAGTAGGGCAGCAGAAAAGAAACTTCCTGGTATGGTATCTTGGGAGCCATTAGAGTACAGTGTCTACTTGCTTCTTTTCCAGTAAAGAAAATTAATCTTTCTGACTTGACATGTACCTCAACTTGGAGGGCTGATATAGATATATAGATATATGTATTTTTTTTTCCAGGGATGGATGGTACCTATGAGTACACCTTAAGCCTTTGACAGTTGTTTCCACTTTATCCTTTTTAATTTGTTTACTTATATACAACCATGTAACAACGTAGACAGTGGGGCTGAAAGATATTATGCATTATAACAGTTCATGCATTTAACCAATATGCAGGTAACTGGTGTCTGTTATAATGTAAGCAACAGGCAAAAACTTCAGACTGACGCTGTATCACATAGTTAAGTGAATCACGCAACTCTACAATATGCACTTAAGTGGAGTACACTGTACACTGTCAAACTTCTCATGCTTCTGAACTCAGAATTGATAAGATGGAGTACTGAGTATGACACAGGGCTGTCTTGAGGCCAGTTCACAATATCCTCAGTTGTAACTAGCAGCCTGCTCCTTGGGTCTGGTCTTATACCCAGGCTGCCTAGCAACTCATCAGACTGCCTCTTGGCTCCCTTGTGACTGCCTGGTTGGGTCTACTCCCACCTGCAGGCTGTGGGAGTAGACGCTTGGTGGCAGGCACCAAAAGATGCCATGCCACACTGAGGTTACATTGCTGTCTTCCCCTGCTTGGGGGAGTATCTTAACCCAATTAGTCATGCACTTGCTGTGTGTTCTCTGTCCTCATGAACAGGGGCCTACTGAAATAGTGGCAAAAGTGTTGTGTTGCTCCTTTAATCTTGAAGTTTTCCCTGCTTGCCCCCCCCTGCTACTGATTGGAGGAGGGTTCCCGCCACTTACTGCTTGCTCCTGATTGGTGGGGAGGCAAAACCTGTGCGTTTTTTGCCTCCTTGCCAGTCAGCAGTAAGCAGTGGGACTGCCGGGGGGCCCTCAGCCAATCGGCAGCGGGAGGCAAAAACTGTGCCACATTTAAAAATGTGGTTTTTGCCTCCCTGCTGATCAGGAGTGGGGCCCCTCCACTAATCAGCAGTGGGAGGGGGATGCATGGTGGAAAGATTAAAGGAGCTCCGTGTAGCTCACTTCTGCCATAATTTCCTTGAATTCCTTTCTGCACAGTTTCAACCCAGAATAGTCTCTAGTCTTGTGATTTTAAGTACTCCTGTAGGAAGTGGGAATGACAGGAATGAATCTCCTTAGGCTGAAGAGGAAACTGAACATGGATTGCCCAGGAATGGGAGACTCATTCAAATATTGTCATCTCTGGGCATTTTAAATAGTCAGGGGCAGCACTACCTCTTCCTCTCGCTGTAGTTGTCGCTGTTTTGTAGGACTTCTTACTGGTGTGTTAGATTAGTATTTTCACAGATATCAGTTGAAACCCCTGGAGTGACTTAGGAAGGGTTGGGCAGGTGTTGTGTACTGAACTGCTTAGCTGTGTCCAAATTCGAGGCCTTTTTGCACTTGTGCAAACTAGGCATCAACTAGGGCATTTTATGGATTTTAGCTGGATGGGGGCTAACAAGGCACAATTTAAGCACCGAAGTCGCACTATAGCAAAATGGCAGATCCAGCCAGGAACTGGAGTCTGTTTCCCAGCAGCCTCTACTTATGTCACTCCACCAGGCCTCCATTGAGACCCCAGGAGCAGTGGGCCGTGACAGTGGGGGCAAGGTCTCCATAGAGACCAGCCCAAGCAGTGTGCTGGCAGGGCACATGGCTGGGCAGGGTCAGGGCTGGGATTTTGTGGTGGTGACAGTGTGGGCTGGAGCCAGGGCACAGCAGTGATCTGCTGCCTGCACAACCCTGGGGCAGTGGACTGCAGTTCTGTCCTGGCTTCTGCTTGTGCTGTCACTGCCACAAAATCCAGGCCCTAGTCCTGGAGCAGCTCCCCATCCAGCCAGTTCCCTGCCAGTGCTACTCAGGCTGGTCTCCATGGAGATGCTGTCTCTGCGCTGTCATGGTCCTGCTGCTCCTGGGGTCTCCAGGGAGACCTACCAGAACAGTGCAGGCAAGGCAGGGGCTGCTGGGAAATGGAGTCTGGGCTCTGTCTGGCCCGCGGGCTGGGCTGTGCCTGCCCCTGCGCTATAGGCATCTAAGTCCTTTTTAGGATCTAGCCAACAGTTTTAATCTTAGTAAATGTATATTATGTGTATTATGGTATAAGGTATGTTTATAGCTGCACAACAAGCACTTCAGATATTCAGGTACAGTACCAGCTGTCTAGCCGTAGGTCTAGTAGGTTTATATTAACTCTAAAGTTCTTATGTTGTTAAATCCAAATGTTAACTCTCCTTTACACTGTCCTGCTGTAACTTGCAAAATCCTTTGTTGCGAAAAGCTGACAGGAACTGTACTGTAATATGAATTACTAATTGGTTATTGAAAGGTAGATTTCTTTGAAAGGGACCTGTGGTCCTTTTTGTATTTAAAGGGGGGGCAGACGCGCACGCGCGCACACCCTTTTTTTTTTTTTTTTTAAATTTTTTTTTTTAACAACCCTTTCTTTTTTTTTTTTTTTCTCCCATTGCTTTTTTTTTTTTTTTTTAAGAATGTATTTCTAAGACCTCATACACTTTTTACACTTCAGACGTGATTAGCTGGTTAACCACTTCTTAAGTTGTGGTCCAGCCACACTTTCAAACAGTTAATGACCTAAAAAAACTAGGAATAAGCCACAAACTTGTTCTACAAAAATTGTGTACTTTTGTAGATTTTTCCTGTTCCATTCATTGAACGAGTGGCCAGCTACTCCCCTGTGCCTGGGAGCCCCATAAGCTGATGGGGCTCCCAGCTGTGGGGGGTGTCCCAGTGTTGCTTGCACCTGGGGGAGTGCCCCATGTGCTGCCATGACTGGGAGTCTAGCAGGTGACACAGGCTCTCCCTGTACTGGCAGTAAGGCTTTATCAGATCTGATGGTGGATCCTACAGTCATGCCTCCTGCCATACACATGTGGCATGGCAGGAGGTGCAGTTATGTGGCTTGTACATCAGATCCTATCATGGCTTTACCTGAACGTCGGGCAGGGACCCAATTGACATGGGAAGTGACAGTAGTAGTAGTAGTGGTAGCATTCTCCTCAGGTTTTGTCAGCTAAATATCTCAGGTTTTACCACCCAAATATCTCAGCATTGTACCAGTGCATCCAAACTGGAAAATATAGATTAGCTGTCTGTTCTCATTACTCATGTTGACTGGAATACAGAAATTAAATATTGTAAATATATATTTACAACAAGTTTCCTTTGAATAATTCAAGATTCTTAATAACAGGTTAGGAAACTTGCCTTTTTACATTAATGCATGCCTTAATTATTTCAAAAACACTTATAGCAATTCACAGAACAAACCATATGTGCAGTCCAGATGTAGCTGTATTGCGTATTATTCAAAAGAATAAATAGATTATAGGAAAGTCTTGAAGCAATATAGCTCCTAATGCTGACATTTAGTTAAAACTATAACAATTGGGGTTTGTTTTGTATTGTTGTGTGTAACTTTTTTATTTTTAAAACAATCGTTTTTTGTTTCCCTTTTGTGTTTTATTCAGATCGTTTCAGAGAAATAAAGTACAACAGAATATCTTAAATTTGGTAACTTACAGTACTGTAACAAAAGTGAGTTTGTTGATTTAGTTTCATAGATGTTAGGGGCTGGAAGGGTGCTTGAGCTCGCAGTCCTGGAGGGAGAGAAGGAGGGAGGAGAGTGGGCTTGGGGTGTGCTACCTGTGGGGAAAGCCAGAGTGGCGAGAGGTGCCAGGCTGTGCTGTCCTCCAGAGCCACCTTGGGGAGAAGTGGGCGGGGCTTCAGCCAATTTCCAGAGAGCCCTAAGTACGGTGCTGGTGAGCTGTAGTTTGGCCACCATGGGTCTATAGGATGTTCCATATCCCCTACTATTTATGAAAATCAAAATAGAAGAATACCTTGCTAATCTGCATTTCATAATCTTCATACTTCATAATTGTTATTTAATTGAAAAACAGCCTGTACTCCATTCTGAACAATGATTCATAATGCTGGCATTATATAACTAGAATAAATATCATTATGATTTTATTATTTTTTCCAAAATTGCTTAACAGAAAATTATGACGAATGGTCATATAAACATTTTTCTTTTTTTTAAAGAACTAAATTACAGTTCTTCACATTAATTAACAAAGTCCTGTATATGATTCAGTATTGTTCCATGTGGTGTTTTCTCTCTGGGACTCTATTTTATATTGCCTGGTTTTTGATTGTCCTGTGCTCACACTAGTACTTCTAGGTCCAATTTTTTTATACTGCTCGGTTTAAAAATTGATACACATGTAGTCAGTGAATCCTGTCTTTCTCTGCCTTTTTGAGTGTAGATTTCCATGTCTTTTAAGAGAACTTATTAGAACATTTTACAGATAAAACATTGCGAATCTATAGTTTAAATTAAGCCACAGGTGTGATTACTTGCAGTTTATGGATGAGAGGTGATACATATGAAATGCCTTGGAATAAAAACTAAGAAATAAACAAGGAAAATGACTCTGCAACAACAAAACCCAGATAGATGCAATCCTGGTCAATAGTTCCTTCTAAAGCAGCAATTTCCCAACCAGGGTGCTGTGACTCCCTGGTATACTGTGACATCCTTTTTAGCAAGGAAGGTGGGGCTACACAGTATTCATAAGATAAACCCCCAAACACTTCAAATATGTCAAGAATATTCTGACCCGTTGTGGTCTTTGAGTTCTCTGCAACAGAAGATTGCTCCATTAATTTTCCATATTAAAATAACAAGTGAAAGCCAAGAGCTGGCATTTTCCTAGGAGTGCATTGAGTCTAAAGGGGTTGAGAACCACTGTTCTAGAGTCTTACAAAATCTCTTTCAACATGTCAGAGCTAATGTGAGCTCTGACATCGCTTGGAATATCTTTTGTCTCCCCCATTTACACAGATACAATACACTGATAAAGTTAACTTATTAGAAAAAAAGTGTTTTTCTTTTGGTTTAATGGTATCATAAATATACATTAAATTTGTTTAAGCCATCCTGTCTTTTTTAAGTCAGTTTGGTATACAGAAAGGTGTCAGCTGATTAACATGGGATCAAAGTATATATCAAGTTTCTGATTAAACATCCCGTCTCTTGCAGTTAGGAATAAACACAATTATAACTTCTTCCTTCCTGATGTTAGTTAACATATGCCCAATTTCAGTGAGTTTTACCATTGTCCCTGGCCAGCTGGGTAAACAGACTTTAAGGAAATGGAGTAAATTTTAGCATGAAGCTTCTCTCCCCATGTTTAAAACTTCTTGCACATGTTCTAGTTAACCCTCTCTTTGTCTGATGGAAGGTTTGATTTAGTATCTGTTTTTGAACAGACATCATTAACATTTCAGACACAGGTACACTTGGGTTTTAGGTCACATTTACCCATGTAGGCTATGGGTTACTGATAAAGAGATTGAAATTTCCCCATACAAATATATTATGTAAACCGGACTTGGATGCATTAATAAAAACTGCTGCAGTGTTTCACCAAGTTTGCAGTTGGTCTGTGATTCATTAACCTGAGTTGTTTATAATATTTTAACATCAGTTTGGTAGAAAATATGACCTTTCAAAGATGGTATTGAAGACTTTTCCCAGTGTTGTTATTGTTTGGCGGGTTTTTTAGGGGGAAGGGATTGTTTTCTGGGTTTTTTTAATGAAAGTTTGTAGGGTTTTTTCATCCTAATATTGGAAAAGGTGAAATCCTTGTACTACATACCAGGTGAAATGTGTAAGTTGTATGTGGGACCTCTTTGCAGGAAAAAGGAATCTTGTTTCACAGCATCTTTTATAGCCTCAGGGTTGTAGCAGGCACAGCACTGCATAGCACAGCTCAGGACAGCTGGTGTACTTTGCCACAGAGTGGCTGAATCTACATTCTGCTGTCGCAGCCTCTAGCCTTCCCCATGCACTGGGGGACAAGGGATCTCAACAGATAAGAAATTTGTGGTATAGATATGAGGGCATAGAGTTCCCACATCCTTCACAGTGAAATCAAAGCATTTCTTATTGGTCAGAGCCCCTCTACAGAAAAGGTGGGAGGTAGTCCTTAACAACAGTTAGGTAAAACTTGGGGAAAAGGTTTTAATAAGAAAAAAACATAAAATATGATGCAATGAGAATGGATATTTCAAACTGACTATAAAGTAGCCTTGAATTTGCATTGTGCAATAAAGTGATTTAGTTCAAGTTCAGTTTCAAAAAGTATTTCATTAAATATGTGAAATATTTTAATCTCATAATTGAGTTTTTGCTTTTTGCTTTGAAGATGTTATTTTATAAATTTGGAGTAAGCAGTCTTTCAGTAAAGACAATTCCGCTAAGTGAAATGGTAATTACTGTATGTGGCTGAAGCATGTTTATTATTATAGGTGTAATTGGTTTGAGTGCAGATGTCTGAGCAAATATTCATGTTTCTACCTGTTGCATTCGTAGATTACTTCTGTTTTTGATAGTAGATGTGGTTGTGAGTGCCCACCATTGAAAGCCATTTGATTTGTGTAAAAGAATATTTTCCATGCATTAACATGTGGAAAGAGTTTGATAGATTAGGATGAGAAGAAATTCATCATAGTGATTTTGAGCTGTTTAGCTGGCTCATAGCCAGAGCTAATTTAGTGTGAATCTCAAGGAGACCGTAGTATTTGATAACTTGCAAGTAATCTTTTACTTAATAAAAAAATCGGCGGCAGGTTTATAAAAAGTTGGATATGTGTCTGGCTATTCTAACTTAGTGTATGTTATTCAGAGTCATTTAGTTGAGCAGCAAATTTATGAACAGCATCTTTTACAGTCAATAAAAACTTGGAAGGGAGTATTTGTATCTCTATGACATTAAACTGTTCTAAGTTTCACAAATGTATTGAGCTAATTTAATCTTCAGCATAATTCAGCTGACTTCAATGGACTTTCACGATGAATATATTTTTCTGTTGTGTGTGATTTAACTCAACTGATTTCAGGACAAAATCTCAAAGTATCTAACTTTAAGTGATAGTTACATTCTGGATAGGGAAGGCAAGTTTCTTCTTCTTCAGGTGATAGAGTACTGTTTCCACACTTTGTTTTTTGTCAGAGTAAAGTGGGGTGACCGATACCTCTTCCATGTAGGATTGTTTTGAATACTTGAATAAGAACCTATGGACCCAAGATGGTTGGATCACTGGCCCAACTACTCATAAAAAAAAAAAAATATCCATTACAAAATCTAAAAATTATGCCAGATTGCTTAAAAAAACCTCAAGATAATGGAAGAAATTGTGTTAGGGAGAGAAAAATAAGGAAACTTAGGAATAGTGCAAATTTTGGAGAAAGCACGGAGAAAACCAAGTAGAACTGTGTGTTTTTTGTTTTTATTTTTTTGTTTTTTTGTTTTTTTTTTAACATCAAAGATGACATCCTAGAAAATGTTAGCCAAAATATTATCCATACTAGGTGCTAAATTAATAGCTAAGGTTGAACTGTATTACATTTGTGTGTGCGGGGGAGGGATGGGGAGTTCTGCTCAGGTCATAATAGAATCATTGACAAAGTGATTATAATAAAATCTGTCAGCATGAGAAATTCTACTCCCCTTTTTACAAAATGTGCTCCTGGTATGACAACTGTTTCTGAGAAAATACGTTGGACACTTTAAACTGGGTAAGTAATTGCAGAAAAGCTATGAATAACCTGCTTTTCAGTCTTTCCCAGGACCTTTTATCACTTGTGCATGTGACCAATGGAGACATAATGGACCTTCCTATACTATATTGTCTCCTGGGTTATAAGAGAAATGATTTTCTTCTGTTCCGTTGATTTCATAGACATTAGGGCTGGAAGGGACCTCGGAAGATCATCAAGTCTAGCCCCCCGCCCAAAGGGCAGGAAGTCAGCTGGGGTCATAGGATCCCAGCAAGATAAGTATCCAATTTGCTCTTGAAGGTGTTCAGTGTAGGTGCTTGAACCATCTCCGATGGCAGGCTGTTCCAGACCTTGGGGGCTCGGACAGTAAAGAAATTCTTTCTCATGTCCAGCCTGAAGCGATCTCGCAGTAGTACATGACTGTTCGACCTTGTCATCCCTTGGGGCGCTCTGGTGAACAAATGTTCCCCCAGATCTTTGGAGCTTTGTGGGCCCTGTCATCCCTTTAATCCAGAAGGAGAGACCTTTTTACCATTTTACAAAAATTATTTAGATCCTTTTTCTGTTGTTTGGATTCTTTGACTCTGCCCTTGTCTTTCTCTGCCCTCTGCACCTTTGTGCACAGGTGATCACCCCATCTCTGTCCTCGCTGTGTGCATGTGAAAGGATAAATTACATAACTAGAGTTCTTCATGATCATTCATAAAAGGCTGTACTTCGTGACATAACTTTCTCTTATATGCATACCACTTGTATTGCTAAGTGGTTTTGAACCTGGAGAAAAGCAGCCATGTTAAGTTACAGAAGATAAAAAATCTGTTATCAAAACACTGTGATGTAATATTTTGTCTTTAGATGCCGGTGGCAGAGCACCTTTGGTGCCTTCCACTTTAAGGGCTAAGTGCAAGCAGCAGGGCAGCTGGCAGGTGCAGGCCAGCCCTGATGAGGTGGCCACATGATGGCAGAAGGACCAAGGGATTGGAAGAGAGGGCTGAGCAGCCTCTATTTTAGGTCAGGCTGTGGGGGCTGATCCAGCGGCTGTTGCAAACAGCTGGGGAAAGAATACCACCTGGCTGGAACTGCTCAGAACATCTTGGAGGGAAGGGCAGTAGCTATGGAGATGGCAATAGGCTCCTGTTTCTGGGGCATGACTGAAAACTACACCCTGCTGGGGAAGGATGGCTTGGTGGGACTACCTGTGGTGGGGTAGTTCCCCAGTAGTGCCAGGCTACTTGCCTCTCCAGGGAAACGCAGGTGGGGCACCTTTATAATCCCAGCTCCTACTACCCAGTGGGTAATTTTAGAGCAGGGACAAGGCCAGGCATGTTTGCAGACACCTGTGCCCATAGGGTGCAAGACCCCAAGCCCCAGTGAGGGGGTATAGAGTTGGCCCCAGTGAGGGGTCAGAAAAAGGCCCTGGTGAGGAAGCGGGAGTGTGTAGATAGGCCCACAGAGGGTAGGGTGCATAGTGGAGCCAGAAGGCCTATGCATGTGGGGTGTAGAATAGGGTCTGTACAGGCAGGCCCAAAGGGCTGCATCAGGGGGTGTGTAGAATAGGGTTGCTCAGGCAACCTGAAGGGCTACACGTGGGCCAACCCTCATAAGAGTGACAACATGAACAAGTTGCCTGGAGAGCGGCTAGTGGATGAGTTCAGCCCAGTGTGAGGCATAAGGCTAGTGGCTGCAAGGTCTGAAGGGCTGTGTGAAAGCTGGCCAGAGTGTGAGTAGGAAAGCCTGAAGGGCTGTGTAGAGTAGGGCCCAAGGGGGACCTGGAGGGGCTGCACAAATCCATAGCAGGTTGAGAGTGGCCTAGTGAGGGGCAGTATGAATGAGGCCCTGTGAGAGGTGGTGGAGTGTGAGAGTAGAATGCTAGAGGTCCAGCAAGGGGCAGAGTTTAGCCTGGCCTCAGGTCGGAGCTGTTACTAATTTGCAATGCCAGCTGCGAGGCACGGGATATGGTGTAGGGAAAGTTGGAGCAGTGTATAATGCCCCAGACATCAGAGCATTAAATGGGCAGCCTCCTGCATATTTACATCAAACTTATTAAACAGTAAACTGTGGCAGGCGAGATAGGGCAGAGTGGCCTAAACAGAGGGGCAGGCCAACATTCAACTCCGGCCCTGAACAGGCCTCCTGTCACAATGCCCATTTGAGGTTCTAAATAGTCACCAGTCCAAGGAAAGAATTGGCAATGGAAATTCATTCCCTATAGATCTGTACCAGTTCTGTTCTTAAAGAGCCATTTGCTGCTGGTTATATGGTGGTTCCAGAAGAGGTTTCCTAGGTGTACTGACTATGACAATTTATGGCCCTATTTTGCAATAGCAAATGCTATTCCAAAGTTTCCATATCAAAGGCAACAGTTAAAGTAAGGTAAAGTATGAGCAACTTATTTTAATGTGCCTTAAAAATGGCAATTTTAGGTTACTTGTGGTTGCATTTGATACCTGCAAAAGCAGGTATCGAATGTAGGCACAAATAGCTAAAGTGCATTAAGGCATGTATAGACACATTAAAGCACATTAATGCTGTGTGTGGATTGACTTGGGAGTAATTGTAGTCCCATGTCAGGCCACACACACAGCATTGATGCACTTTAATGCGTGCGCACGTAGACATGAGCCTAAATCCACCTTAATGTACATTAAAATTAGGCATGTGTGGAGCCAGGCCGGGTCAAGCCCCGCCCAGGCCCCTACTTGGCCAAGCCCTCCAGGGAGAGAGAAAGGTAGGAGGGGGTACTCACCAGCCCCCCTCCAGTAGGGCAGGGCCCCCCAAATACTGGGCAGGGCCCCCCCTTGCCCGAGAGCAGCTTTCCCCGACGGCGGGCCCACTGTGCATGTGTGCAGTTTAAATGGGCCCACCAACAGCAAAAAAAACCCCAGTTAGGCTCCGGAGTGGCAAAAGACATGTGGGTGAAAGCCTGCCACGACCCCACTCCCCCGAAGCCCCCCAGACACCCCCAGTAGCTGCGGATCCCCTCGCCTACCCCCAGCACAGCTGGAGGCACAGCTGCTGGCATGGTGGGGAGGGGTTAACCCTTCACTGAGTGGGAGGAGGCGGCTGCGTGGAGCAGGGCTGGGTCAAGCCCTGCCCAGGCCCCCACTTCGCCCAGCCCCCCAGGGAGCTACACAAACAGGCTGCACAAACAGGCATGCTTGTCTGCTGGTGCGTGAGTTAGCACGAAGCTTGCACAGGAGGGTGCGCATGAGAGCCTGAGACCCTGCCTGTGAACCCCCCAGGGTAGTCAGTCCCA
>NW_017729004.1:69435894-69436157 GCF_001723915.1 Gavialis gangeticus | reverse complement strand
GCAAAGCATCTACGCCAGAAGACAGGCGGGTGATCCAGGGTACTTAAGGAGCTGGCAAGCATTGTAGTCCAGCCCGTTGCACGGATCTTTTAAAACTCCTTGCTCTCTGGTGTAGTGCCTGAAGACTGGAAGAAGGTCTGAAGAATGGACAGGTTCAGCAAACGGGCGGACGAGAACCTAATGGTGTTTAACACTGAAAAATGCAAGGTTCTCCACCTTGGGAAGAAAAACCTGCAGCATCCTTATAGGCTCGGCAGTGTTAT
>NW_017729004.1:69394820-69435736 GCF_001723915.1 Gavialis gangeticus | reverse complement strand
TGAGGCTGCAGCTGGAGTACTGCATCCAGTTTTGGGCCCCACAATTCAAAAAGGATGTGGAGGAGCTTGAGAGAGTCCAGAGCAGAGCCACGCGCATGATGAGAAGTCAGGAAAACACCTTACGACGACAGGCTGAGAGCCATGGGGCTCTAGCCCAGAAAAGCGCAGGCTCAGGGGTAACCTGATGGCCATCTGTAAGTTTATCAGGGGTGACCACCAGGATCTGGGGGAACGTTTGTTCACCAGAGCGCCCCAAGGGATGATGAGGTTGAACAGTCAAACTCCTGCAAGACAGTTTCAGGCTGGACATAAGGAAGAATTTCTTTACTGTCTGAGCCCCCAAGGTCTGGAATAGCCTGCCATCAGAGGTGGTTCAAGCACCTACACTGAACACCTTCAAGAGCAAATTGGATGCTTATCTTGCTGGGATCCTATGACCCCAGCTGACTTTCTGCCCTTTGGACGGGGGGCTGGATTCGATGATCTTCCGAGGTCCCTTCCAGCCCTAATGTCTATGAAATCTATGAAAAGCCTAAATACATGTGTAGACATGCCCAAAGGGTTCAAAAAGAATTTATTTTGTAATAGGAACCTAATAAAAAAGCCTATTAACATAAAGACATTTAAAGAGATCTGCAATTGGCAGTTTACCTTTTATACATTTTAAAACTGCCTTTTTAATTGAGTACACTTCATGTAAATTAGAGTATGTAGTCTGTGTGGGATCTTGCACTTAAATAGAACTATAGAGGCTGGATAAATATAAACGCATAGGACCTCATTTTTTAAAAAAGGCCATTCTTTTTCTTGTTTTGAATATTTGTTCCTTAAATATAAGTTGGGAAGTTTTTGTGAAGACATATACGTTGATCTCTGTAAAACAAAGCTATAAAATAGCTAGAACACTGTCTCAGTGTCTGGGACTCATCCTGAGGTTTTGAGCACCTTGATTCCCATTGGGTGCTTCTACACAAGATGTTAACTGTGCAGTAGCATAGTTTACTGTGAAGTAAGCATGTGTGTTTACACATGCACATGCTTACTACACAGCAAACCTGGCTAATTGCAAGCAAATTTGCTCCCTGCAAATGCCAAGCAGCAAATTTTACTTGCAATTACTAACGGAACTGCTGTGCACATGTAGATGACTGACCAGGAGCAAAACCTCCTGGGAGTTGCCTGCTGCCAGGGTGGGCTCTGCCATCGGAGGCTAGGCAGGGACTATGTACCCCTGCCCCAGTACCAGGGAGCTCTAAGCCCCTTGCTCTGAGATCACGATCAGGGAGGCTGGGAGATCCTTATTGCTGGATGTGGGCCCTGTGGTCACGGAGCTGGCACTGGGAGATGAGGGTCTCCCAGCTTGAGCCCCATGACTGCAGAGCTGAGCCTGGGAGATAAGGGTATCCCAGTGCTGGCCCCATGGTGTGGAGCTGGTGCTGGGAGCTTCCTGCTTGTGGGGCCTGGGGAGCTTGTTTCCTGCCCAGTTTCCCAGGCTGTTCCTCACCCAGCTCCATGCTTGTGGAGCTGAGTAGGGAACAAGTTCCCCAGCCTCAGCCCCATGTACAGGGCTGGGAACTGTTCTGGTCAGGGGCAGGTTGCAGCCCCATGCCCTGGCAGGTAATCTAGGCATGGGGCTTGGAAAGAGCTGTAGGGATGGGGTAGGTCCCAGTCCTCTGTCCTGATCTGCCAGCAGGGCAGCTAGCAGTGGGCTAGCTGCCTCACTGATGCATGGGGGCAAGGGATTGGGACCTGCCCCTCCCCTACAGCTCTTTCCAAGTCCCATGCCCGTGATTGAGGAGCCAGGGCCAGGAGCTCACTGCTGCCAGGGCAGGGGGGCATTGTTCCCTACTCTGGCAGCAGGGAGCTCCTGGGGGCAGGGTGCAGTGTCCCAGCCCTGGTTAAGAGACCGTTGTCTCCTGACCTGCTGCTGTCTGCCAGCCCCTGGGCTAGAGCTCCCCCTGGTGGCTGCAGGGGCCCATTGCAGGGCCCCAGGAGGTGGGAACAGTTTGCTGCCATTAGCAGCAAATCTGCTCCTGTTTCCCTGCATGTGTAGATGCCTGCCTAGGAGTGTTTACTTGCCAGTAGTTTTCTTGTAAGTAAACAGATCTTAGACCAGATGCAGGTGTAGACATGCCTATTTTAATATCACATTTTAATGTGGCCACATATCTCAGGATTGGCTACATAGCAGTAGGAGAAGTGTCAATACAGAATAATGGTGCTTGATTATGCGGGGGGAGGGGGAGAAAACTGTAAGTAGTTTGTGCTCCTTTAACTTTCTCTCAAGTTACTGGGAATTAAGGACAGTCAATATGTGTCAGAAGGTGCTTAACACCTGGCGGCTCTAAGCCCCAGAGCATATGTAAAGAGGTTAATATTTCACATTTGTTTTGGCTTGCACTTTCAGCAGAAATTAGTTAAGTTAAACGTTCAAGTGTATATTGAAGACTTTTTTTTTTGTTCTGTTCCCTAGGCAGCAGGAGCAATCCGTCCTCTTGTCTCGACTGTTATTGCTTCCTCTGCAGATGGTTGTTTAGACCATTCACTAGAACGTGCCAGGTATAGAGCAAGTGAAATGCCTCAGGCTTTCTTATTTGATATAATCTATCAAGCATATCATCAGGTAAGAATTTTGGCTTTTCAAAATGGAAGATTTTTTTTCTTTCTACTCCTTCATTGTACTTTTAAGGGAAGTAATTCACCTCTTCTGATTTTTTTTTCTGAAAATGTTAGATTAATTTCTATGGACCTATTCCAGATTTTATCAAATCACATGTTTGTTGTTTTGCTGTAGTCTTCTGAAGACAGTGTTTCTATATAGTTCATGTTTGTTCAATTTTTACCATTAGCAAGCTGCCAAATACAGATGTGGTGATAATTCTTGGATTTTGTGACAAAACATTATTTGTGCCTAATGATATATAATGAAAAACATACTGATTATGAGCCATATTATCTGTTGGTTTCATAGTAAATGATAAATTAATATCAAAAAGGAATTTCACTCTCAAGAATGTCTGTAATGTATGTTTCTTCCTTCAAGCATAAGTACATAATTTAATCTTTTAACTGTAATTGTGCAAAATTAGCATTGATTTTAAGATCCCATTAGTACAGACAACACAATTAAGTTAGAATAATGGTACTTATAGCAAGTATTCACTTCCTATTGCTTTTTCTCTGTCTCCAATGTAGTATCTGTCATTGATTCTCCATTCTTATTTTGACCCTTTTTTTAACTCTTCCACTTTATGAATGAAATGTAAATGACCAAGAAAAGGTGCTTTTCTACCCCAGTGGTAAAAGCCTGATCACCTGTCCATCATTTTAACAAAGTATTTTAAAACTAACAGGGTGCATCTACATGAGCATTTGATACGGGAGTAGTTTACTTGTGGGTAAACTACTAGCAAGTTAAATGCTCCCAGGCAGGCATCTACATGTACAGGGACGTGGGAGTAGATTTGCTGTTTCTATCAGCAAACTGCTCCTCCTTTCTGGGGCGCAGCAATCGTGCCCTGCTGCCACCAAGGGGAAGTCAGAGGCTCTGGCCACAGCTGGAGGCCATCTTTAAAAGGCAGCCCAATTCCCTACTCCCTGGGCAGTTGTGTTTCTGGCCAGGAACAGTGCGCACATTATGGGAACACATGTGGCAGCCCTTGTGCTGCAGCCTCTGCATCCCTGTGCCATGGCTGTTCCAGCCCCTAGCAGTGATGCCCAGTGCTCTGGGTTCCTGCTGGCTGCCGTGCTGGCCCGCCATGCTAGCTACCAGCTGGTCCATGGCGGCATGGGCCCTGCTGTCTCCCCCACACACAGTACCCACCGGCCTAGCCACTGCTACTGTGCAGCTGTCATCGGACCCCGTTCTGCTGGTTGGACCCCAGCAGGGATGCCAATGATGAGGTCCAGGATGCCACACTGGAGCCACCCTCACCCTCCTGGCCCTCCAGCCCTGCTGCCTCTAGCTCCTCCAGGCCAGCCAGGACTGGTGACTACATGCCATCTAGCAGAGTGGTTATCAAACTTTTTGTACCAGGACCCATTTGTAAACATGGATGTCCAGTCCTGACCCAGTGCCCATCACTCCCAACTTGCTGCCCCCCACCCCCAGGCTGTAGCTTTCCCAGTGTGGGAAAGGGGGGGCGGGGGGGGCAAGCAGCCTCTTGCAGGCTGGAACTCTGCCAGCCTGCAAGGGAAAAGACACAGTTTTCCACATTTTTTTTTTCCTTTAAAGGGGAATCCATTCTTAAAATTTGTTTGCAACCCATTCATATATTCTTGTGACCCACTTTTGGGTCACGACCCACAGGTTGGAAAACGCTGATTTAGCACACCTGGGATGACTAGCAGTGGCTGTGGGCATTCAGGATGACCCAGGCCCCCTTCCAGGACCTTCTGGAGCAGCTCTGCCTGCACCTAGAGTGAAAGGGCACCAATATGCAGCCACCTTTCCTCGTGGACAGTTTGTTGGCCGTTGCCCTACTGGGGCTTACCACGACCATCAGCCTCTGGTATGTGGGCCACCTTTTCGATGTGGGCAAGGCCACCAGCAGGCAGGTCATCCTGGAGGTACGTGGTGCCCTCTGAGATGTGCTGGGGCACATTGTTCTACACATGCCTGACCTTCTGGTGGTGGTGGCGGAGTTCTGTGCTCTGAGATTCCCCCAGTGCATTGGGGCTGTGGACAGGATCCACACCCCTGGCACCTGCCTGCCCCACATAACCACCCCCACTACAGCCGGAGGGGCTCTCACTCCATTGTGCTCTAGGCCGTTGTCAACCACCTCAGTGCCTTCACCAGTGTGAGTGTAGGCTGGGTGGGCGGTGCCCATGATGCCCGCCTCTTCAGGAACTGCCCTGTCAGCCCTGGTGCAGAGCGAGCACTGTGTGTCAGAGGTACCAGACCTGTAGCTAGGCTACATGGTAGTCCTGCCCCTTCTAACTGGGGACCTCATCTACCTGCTCCTCCCCTTGCTCTTGAAGCCCTACGCCGGCCAACTGAACCCCCACCAGGCCCACTTCAGCAAGTGCCTGAGCCAGACCTGTGCCCTGGTCGAGCTCACCTTTGCCTGCCTCAAGGGCCACTGATGCACCCTCACTGCCCACCTCTAGTTCACTGAGGACAACATCACTCAGGTGATAATTGCAGCCTGTGTGCTACATAACATCTAAGAGACCTGGTCGTAGGAAGCACAGCTGACAGGATGCCTGACAAGCAAGGGCACCACCTGTGGCAGCAGCACAGGCAGTGGCCCCTGCCCCTCCCCCCACAGAGGCCCTGTGCAAACTGCACACCGGTCCCCTGGGGCCAGGGTACTGGGTATGAGAGGTGCTGGCTTGATCATCTCCTCCTGTGCTCTCTGCTATTGCCCACATGCACAGCCACCCATGGACCTCTAGCCCACCACCCTCCCCAAGCACCATGCTTGTTGTGGACAGTTGTCAGAAAAACACTTTATTGGCCTTACAACAGACCCCACCTCCCTCTTTTCTTCCCAACACCAGAGCCTTTCCACCATCCACCTACCAACAATAAAACACTCTCTTCCCCGTGCAACTTTTTTACAATGTGGTGTGTTCGTGTGCCCTCCTGGGATAGGCAGTTGTAGGGGTGGGGCACCTAGGCAGTGGAGCCTGAGGACAGGTGGCCTACACTTTGGCCTCTAGTCATGCCCCTGTGGGTGAGCATGCCATGGCGATTTTAGCGGGCAGGGGACTCACCCAGGGCCAATGGTGGCTTGCCCAGGACCGATGGTAGCTGCTGATTTCCCCCAGTGCAGACCTTCCCAGCAACCAGGGCCAGCGTGCAGTCCTGGCCCCGCTGCAGGTTGCTCCTGCTCCACGCCTGTGAGGAGTTGCAGTGATTGGTGGGGCTAGGCCTTGGCAGGAGGCCTGGGTGACAGGGGGCCCAGGCTGGGGTCTGTGGCAGGGGCTCCTGGCTTGTGGAGGTGGTGCTGGATCTCTACCCAGGTCTATGAGATGGCCTGCTTCTGGGCAGCGGGCGGCTGTCAGAGGCAGGTGGGGCGAGGGTTGGGGGCCTACGCTCCCCTGGCCATGATTGTGCCCTGCTCCTACAGGGCCTCCATGTTCTTGTGCTCCAGGGCCAGGAACTGTGCCCTGTACTCCTGGTGTTCCTGATCCCACATGGGTGACATCCTCTGCCCTCCCACCTGTCCTGCCATGCAAGGTTCTCGACCACCACATCTGCGCATCCACCTGCCAGTTCTCCACAGCCGTCACCAATCCCTCATCCTTCTGCAGAGCTGGTGCATCACCAGGGTCCAGGCTATGGGCAGCAGTGATCCTGAGACTGTATTCCAGCTACCAACAGTGGCCTCTCCCCCATCGTGAAGCTGCAGGGCCTGCAGAGCCACAAGAAAGAAGCTGTTTGTGAGAGGTTGCAACATTTCTAAGATGAGATACTTCGTACCAGGGGCTATGCGCTGCCCAGCTTCAGATCAGGGGTCAGGTGTGCATGGATGCCCAGGGGCCATCCTAAGTCAGCTAGGCAGGCTTGGGCTCAGGTGGCTGTCAGCCGAGACCCCTGTCTCCGCTTGCTCCCCTGGGGCTGGTGGGCTACTGGGTGCTGGCTGCTTCCTCCACCCTGTTCCCAGGCTGGAACGGCACCTGCTGCTGTGGCTCGAGATTCCCTTTTCGTTCTATAGGCCAGCCTGTCTCCTGTGCTGCTGCCTGGCCCATGGTGCTGGGGCTTGGGAGCCGCAGGGCTCCTGGATGACTGGGAAGAGGAGCTGCCTGCACCCCCACCTTCCCCACAGGGGTCTTCTCTGGGGAGGCACCCTGGGACTGACACTTGCTCCCCCCACCCCACCGTGCCTGAGTTGCACCCCATGCATGCTCCTGCTGCATGTGTCATGGGTGCTGCACAAGGAATTATTTGCATGGATCAAAGGGTGCCCAATCCTCTACACCCTGCTGCTGCTGATTGCCAGGGTGCCCTTGGCACACCTGGCATGGGACCCTGAGCTTCAACTGTGCAGGGGACAAGCCCAGGCTGGCCTGCAATGTCTGCCATCACCTGGAGGGCCACTTGTAGCTGTGCTTCATGTCTCTGCCCTGCACAGCTGAGAGAGAGATCACCACCAGCATGGGTGCATTCTTTGGCATGTGAGAGACCTGTGCTTGCCTAGCTGTGGAGGCATGGGCTGCTCAATAAAGTTTTGTATTGTCTCCCACCTTCCTGTGTGCTGTAGTGGGGAGGAATCTGGGGGCTAGAGGAGCGTGACTGGCTTGGGCAGGGAGAGGGGCAGGAAGTGGGTGCCAAGGACAAGGGTAGGGAGGGCACTTCTCCCAGTGTAGGGCTTACCATGTGGGTAGGACTAGCGTGCCCAGCAGCTCCAGTTGGTCCTGACTGGTGGTGATGATGTGCAGCTTCAGATGGTGTCCTTGGGTGGTGGGGCATGGTGTGCAGGTGCCTGGTCAGGGGCCCCTTCTGGGGAGGAGCTGGTGCTGCTGCCAGTTGGAGGTGACCTGCTGGCCATGCCTTGTTCCTAGAGCTGAGGCTGTGGAGCTGTCAGGACAGGCACTGGCCTGGGCTCCCTGAGCTGCTGGTGGAGGCTGGGGGTGGGGAGGTTCGTGGAATGGGCTTCTGGCACCCCAAGAGGCCCTCCCCCAGTGACATGTCACTGTGGGTGCCAGGCTGGAGTGGGGGTTCTGGCAGGCTGCCCATGCTGGTGTACAGTGTGGCTGTGGCTTGTGTCCTGGAGCGCAAGGATCTCAGGTAACTTCCTCATAAAGGGCATGGACTTGTGGCATTCCTTGACTGATGGTTGTGGTTGATGATGGTGACCCACTGTGCCCGGAAGGCCTTGACCTTTATGCAGCACTGCTGTGCCAGCTGGTCATGCCCACATTCCCACATCTGGCCTGACAGCCCCTCATAGATGTGGGTTGAAGCGCCTGCTTCATGTGAACTGCCACTGCACTTCAGCCTCTCCCATGCCATAGCACCACACCACGAGTTGCCAGTTTCCTCCATGGACCAACTGGGGGCCTGGGTGGCAGCAGTGAATGGCGTTGGTGACGAGGCCATCGGGACTCCCATGCCAACTCTCCAGGATTCCGTCTAACTGTTCCTGTGCTGTTGGAGTTGGGCAGCTGCCTGCAGCACCCAACACAGGAGCACGACGTAGGACTAGGAACCACGTGGAGAGGCGATGCCCCACAGTACCTGCAGGTTCCAGGCAGGCTGCTGTGGGCAGCTGGCACTGGTCTTGGCAGCTGGGAGCTGGCTGCAGTTTGGCTGGGGGGCTGGCAGGCCTGGCAGGAGCCTGCAGCAGGCTGTCATACCAGGCAGCGGCGCTGGGGTGCAGGCAGACTGGCACAGGTAGTCTGCAGCCTGTTGAGGGGCAGCAGATGCCAAGATTTCCCATTCAGGTTCTGTGCTGTTGTACCCAAGAGCTCAAAATGCCCGCAGCCTTTTAAAGGGGCTGTGGCTGGAGCTGCCACAGAGGTTGCCCAGTCCTGAAGTAGGAGAGGTTTTCAGCCCTGGTTTCCTAAGGCTGAGCTCAGGCTGGCTCCCTAGTGGCAGGGGTGACTGGGAGCAAATCTGCTCCTGGATGGTGTCTACACAAGCTTTACTGCACAGTTAAGTACTCATGAGTATATTTGCTACTTGCATTGGCAGATAGCAAATTTACTCACAAGTAGCAATTTTTTACTGCACAGTAAGTGTGCACATTTAGACATGCATGCTTACTGCACAGTCAACTACACTACTGTGCAGTAAAACATCTCGTGTAGATGTGTCCACAGACTAGCATGCTTAAAGTTAGGTATATGCTTAAGTACCTCACTAGATCAAAGCATTAGTTGAAGGACTTTGCATAGTCAATCCTGTGTGTGTACATTATAATAAACTGTTGTTGTGGAAAATATAATTATGAAAAATAAACATTTTACAAATATAGAAGTATGAAATACACCATATGTTACAGTAAATGGTCAGGTTTTATAATGCAGTCTTTGATATACTTTGATTAATAGCTGACCATGATAAACTTGTAAATTCAATCTCAGTTTTAATTTTCCTTTAATCTGATGTATTGCATTAATATCATCCTTATCTAACAGAAAAATCTGGGCTAGTTTGATAAACCTTAACTTCTTTGCCCTTCTTTCTCTTGATGTTTGCTTTAGTTTGCCGCACCCTCCATTCACAGTTTATTGGAAGCACTCCAGGCTTTAGTCTTCCTGCTCTACTTCCTCTTCACTCATCAGCTTGTGAGAATTGTCTATCCTCCAGGGATCTCCCCGGTTGGTCCCTGGGAGCAAAGAATTTCTTCATTTGTCACTTGGAAGGGAATTAGTTTTTCACTGCATTAGCCATCACGTTCCCACTTAGCCTTCTCTTTTCTAGAGTAAACAAGCACTCAAAAGAGAGGAGGTGGAAAAAAGGAAAAAAATTCCCCTGTTACAAAACTATAGTATTTAGGATGATGTTCACATTATATTTTAAATCCCGTGTTCCCTCCTGGTATCCCAGCTACTTCAGAGTTTGACAGCAAAGGAAACAAGGGATGCATCTACATGTGCATGTTAATGCGACACAATAAACTTCAGTGTGTATTGCACTGGACTTTATTGCTCTCAGGCTCTGTCTTTACACATGCACCTGGGACTGCAGCACATTGAGCCAGGTTGGAGCCATTCTAACTGGCAGGAGCCAGGGCGTCAGCCTGCAAGCCTGGAGCTTCTCCAACATGGCTCAGCATTTTGCAGAGAGGCTGGCTAGGGCATAAGGGTGCTCCAGTGCAGGGTGTCCTTCCAGCCCTTCCAGTGTGTACATGTGCAGTGCTGCACAGTAAAAAAAAAAACAAAAAAAAAAACCCCAAAAACTCCACAGCAGGATAGTATTTGTATTTACAAGTACTACCCTGCTGTGAAGTTTATTAGTTTCCTGCAGCCTAATAAAGCTGCCCATGTAGATGCCAAGATGGTTTTTTGCAGAGCTAATTAGTCAACTGTAGTAAATGTCTTGTGTAGATGTGCCCAAGGAGTAGTTACAGCTGCTCAAGTCTTTCTACCCTCTATTTAGTAACTTGGGACCTTCAGGAGGCTGCTGACTAAACGTGTCTGGCTTAAGTGCACACAGCAGGTGTGCACCCTGTTAGCAAATATATGTGGAACTAGATGGATTAATAGCCTCTTCTCTCTTTGCATGTGTATCTTTTATGGCAGCCTGTAATTAAATGGTCAGATACTGTTTTTCAGAAACATACTATACACTATTTTTCTATACTACTTTGAAGGTAAAAGTGTGATGGGCCCCACTGCAGGCATGCTATAAGTTTCTGAACTGTTCTGACCAGTTAGTTAGTTGTTTGTATTAGCTCCAGTCAAGGATTAGCTTCTTGTTTTGCTAGGAATTATGGATACAAATACCAAAAAGAGGGTCAATGAGTTCATAACTTGGGTACTGTAGGAGACTCTTTGTAGCAATCAAGGGGGAAAACTGTTTTACGATTATTAACTAATCTCCACTACACCTTCATGAAGAAAATAGATGTCATTATACCATTTTACAGATGATTAAGGAGTAGGGAGAAGTTAAATAGTTTACCCAAGATCACACAACAGGTCAGAGGCGAAGTCTGGAGAGGGGATTTGGTTACATCAGCAGTGGAAGCAACTACTTTATTTTGGTTGTAATGTGTGTGTATGTGTACTGATCTTTTGAAAGTCTTTTGGTCCTCATGACTCCCTGCTTGTCTACTATTACCACTAGACTGCTTTCACTTCTGTTTTCCAGATTTCCCTGTGGAATATCTGTGCATTTTATTATATTGCATTGTATACACTGGATCTTTGTTCATTTGAGTAAGTTCTCTATGTTCGGTTTGTATTACTCTACTATCAGCTGAGGCATTTGCATCTTCTCTCAGGTTGAATTTAATAGTTTGTTCTTTCAGATCACGGCTGTCCAACTGGTTGCCTGGTTGGAGGCATTAACCAGTGTTTCTTGGGCTCATCAATTGCTCTGGTTGCTTCTTGTGTCTCTGGGCTCAACCTCCCTCCTCCAGCCTCTGCTTCCTGCCCTTACCCATTGGGCAAGGCAGTACAACCAGAAGGGCCCATGGAGCTCCAGCCTGGGGAAAGTTGTGGAGCCTGGGCTCCCATGCAGGGTGAGACTGCTGTGGGGTGGCACCTATGATGAGGAGAGGGTCAAGGTGGTCTGTGCTTCATGGGATACAGCCTGCAGGCGGGTTGGACCTCAGCTGTTGAGAAAATGGGCAGTCTTATTCCAGATCATTAATTGAGCTATTTAGGCAGGTGGGCTGTAACCCATAGATCCCTAGGGGAATAAGCATATGTTACAAAAATAGCAAAAATCCTAACAAAAAAGAGTATGTGAACTGGTTATTTATTTGATATTGTTGGTTGTGCTGGCAAGGGTTTTAGATAGCTAATCTTTACTTTTGGTGGGAAACAGACCTCTTAGCATATTGCAGCAGTTTTGTTACATCTAGGAAAGTATTTTTCCCTTAAAATAATGTCATGTTGACAAACCCAGGCATTTCAAAGTGAACATCATTTAACTATGTAGATTAAGCAACTGTACAAAAGACATGGCAAACAATTGATTAAAATAATGTCTCCGTGCTAAAGAGCTCTTGTTGTTTCTTAGTACAGTATTTTGCAATATTCCCAGTAAATCCTTCCATATCAGGTAGCTGAAACAGGCCTTCCAAAAAAGAGAAGCCATAACTTATTACTGTCAAAGTTTATAAGAAGCTCAAAGAGCCAGTCAGACTTACTAGGTTAACAGAAATAAAACCCATCATTTTGGGACATGTGTTTTATTCTACCCATGTCAGTCCCTGGGGAAATCAGAAAACTACAAGTGTCAATTATAAGTCCACCCTTTCCAAGAATAGCCAATAAAAGACTAGCTTTATAGACCAGGCATGTTCTTTTTTGCCTAAGGAAGTTTAGGGTTCCCAAGCATATTTTTAAATTAAACTAGGATCCTCTATCCAAAGCATCTTCCTGCAGTTTGAAAATGACAGGGAACATCACTTAGTAGAAGTCAAGCATTCCCTAGAGCAGTGTCATAAGAGGAATCAGATATCAGGAAATCAAATAGACTCCATTTCCTTTCATCAGAATAGTCCTGGGATAATTTTAAAACATGCAATCTGTATCTGACAGATTTGCAGAATATATAGAAAGCCTTTATATTCAGTAAAAATACATCTTGTGGTAGCGTGTCATATTAGTGTGCAGACTAGTGCAGCATGATACAGGAAAGCTGAAATACATATTACATACCACATGCTGTGTCAAGACTGGGCATCTACCCATGTGATTATGTTTAAGGTGGGCTACTTAGTTAAAAAAACCAAAAACTAGATATCTGATTTTTAGTATCTGTCTTACTTGGTAGAAAGGCAACTGAAAGCAGAAGTGGAGGAAGAGGAAATGTAGATAGGAATTCTCTCTGAACCAATTAGGGGTACTGCCCTCAGGCATGTCCACATGACCCTTATAAACATCAAAAACAAAACTCTTCTTGATCCAGTTCAAGGGAGGGGATGCTGTAATGGCATGCTGCCACTTTTCTAGGCTCCATGCACAGCTTTTAGGAATGTGCTTCCTTTCCAGCCCAGGTGGTACTCTTCAGTTTTTGGGCAGCGATGGCTGACTGGTCACACCTGGGCATGGAGAAGCTGCAGCATTTCCTGTCTTCATAAGAAAGGGTGGCTAATTATAAGCATAGCAATGGACATGTAGACTGTAGGAAGCTTCATGTAAATGTTGTAATGCTAAATTCCAGGAGAAATTTTTTTCTGGAATGGAAGTACTGTTGGTAGAATGTCCATAAAACTTGAGAATGAAATTGGGAGAAGAGAAATTCTATAAACTATTCAATCAGGGCTCTAGCAGAAGATAATAAAAACTTCAAGCATTCTTATTAACCCCCACCCCTCCTTCCTGCGTGTATGCATGCATAAACACACGCACACAATTTTCTTGTCTATCGGAACTCCACAGGGAAAATGGGTGGGGAAGAGTTGCCTGGAAATAGGAAGAGAATAGGCTGCTGTTAAGGCCACTGTAGTAGCAGTAGTAGTGGCTAACGGTTGGCCCCTTCAACCAGTGAATAAGTAAGTAGCTGTCTCTGGAATCTGCTGTAGTAATATTTAAAGGGGAATAGCAATATAAAGATTCATTTTCTTACACATATATGAAACATTTTAATATCTTCTGTAATGGGAAGTCAGCTGCAGCAGTTTAGTCATATTTTGGCATAGGTCAGGCTGATCTTTCCAGGAAAAATGTCTAGACTGTTTTTGGGACTTTTCTGTGGATACAAGCATTGCTGAATGAATCAGTGTCCATCAAGTGACATCATCTGTAGCAACTAAGAACTAAAAAGAACAATATTGGACAAATATTTGACTAAAAGCTTGGTGTATTGGAGTTAGGTCAGATGCAGAAGAGCTGTATACTTGAATTTGGACATAGGCATAATTTAGGGTTACCATACATGCGGGTTTTCCCAGATGTCTACTTCTTTGGACTCCTGTGCTGTGTTTGGGCGGGTTTTTAAAATAAGAGGAAATGTCTGGGTTTCCTGCTGTCCGGGTCTGGCTGCTTTGGGCTGGGAGTAGCAGGCAAGCTGATTGGCTGTTGGGGGTCATGTGCTCCCTGCGTGGGCTCCGGTAAGAGAGTGAGAGTATAAAAGAGAGTGGGCGCGTGTGCTCGCAATGCGGGAGCTGCTTGGCTTGGGCAGCAGGGCTGTGGGGTGGGGTGGGCGGCAGGGGGCTATGGTTCAGGAGTGAAGGGCACTGGCAGGGTTGAGGGGCAGGGGGTTGCGGGTCTGGAGTGAGCATTGCTAGTGCTGGTGGAGGGGTCAGGGGCTGTGGGTCAGGGGTGAGGGGCACCACAAGGGGTGGGGGGCAGGGTACTGCTGTTTGGGAGTGAGGGGTACTGGCAGGGCTGGGATCAGTGGTCTGGAGTGAGGGGCAACCACTGCCCCTCCACCCCATCATATTCTCTACCCCTTGGTGACAGGTGTTCACTTTTTTGGACCTGGAAATTTGGTAACCCTACATAATTAGGTGCCTACATCTAAAATTGTAGTAGTTTCTAGTGCTGTAGATGTGCTGGTCCAGGAAATATGATTGGCAAAGATTTTTCTTTGTGATTTGCCTCTTGTTGGACCAACTGTATAGTTGGAAGAGGACAGAAGTAGAGAGAACTTGAGCTAAATGCATTTACCTAATTCCTATTTTAATAAGATGAGGTTGGAGTTTGCTATTCACTCAGGTAAAATGGGATATTCAAACTTCTAGCTGAGATTTTTAGGTTGTGAATTAACTGTGGGAATAGATGGATGCGAACACACTGAAGATCCATTACCTTCCTTTTTAAAGGTCACATGTTAAATTGAAGTAGGCAGACAGATTTGAGTATACATTATAATGAATCAAGACAAAATGGTACTTGGCATGCCAGTGCAAGCGAACTGAGTTTGTATGTGCAACTTGCTGAAGGGTCTGCATATTGGACATCAGACTCTTCAGCCACTCAAGAGGCTGTGGTGGTATCCAGTAGCTCACCACAGGCATAATCCCCATGGTCTCCTGGGACTGATGGCTGCCAATGATGATAATGACTCATGATGCTGAGCTTTTGAATTTTTAAATGAGAGCTTGCTTAGTTGTTTTATCACCTTATCATATGATGGTGATATGTTACAGGAGTCATATCAGCCTCTATGAAATTATTTTGCACACATTTTAGTCACCATGGGCTAAATGCTACATCATTTTTACATACTTAAATAGCACTTGTGTAGGTTTTATTTCTGTATTTATGTACAGTTTAAGTTCTGTATCCACTTGTGGGAGACTGGGATCACTTGGGTATGTGTTACTTGCTAGAAATAAAATGGAGGAGGCTGGCCCTTGCTTTTAGCTCAATAACTTGATAGTTGTCGTACTTGTCTAAGGGACAGAGACCCGGGTTTCAAGCCTATCTCATCTAGAAGGGATTTGAACCTACAACTCCTGTTTTCCTGCAAAGTGCTCTAACCACCAGACCATGGGCTAAATCTTCCCAGTGTACTCTAGCCCTCCTTGAGGGTGATCCACTGGACAGCTGCAGGGGGAAGCCATAGGGCTAGAAAGAGGTGAATAGAGTAGAGGGAAGGTGGCTTAGTAAGATAGACGCTTCTCAGAAAGAGAGTGGGCCCTGGCCCTGGTCCCTGATCTGAACAGCTTTTCTGCACTTTCCTTTCAATGTACAGTAGATAAAACAGATAAAGAACAGAGGTATAGTTTTTGTGGTTAGCTAACTGTGGTTTTCCTGCTACTAAAGTTTGGGAGCTTACCTAATATTACAATATTATTATAATCTAAATTGGGCATAAGTAGCAAAAACTCAGTTTAGGTAGCTATGTTGGTGCCACTTAGTTGCATAAAGGTAAAGTAGGATGCAGTCCAGTATATGAAATTAATATACAGTTTTGTGGTCTGGTACTTTAGTCATGTCTGAAACTTTTTCACATGAATCTAATGTGCAGCCTTGGAAAGGGTGCATGTGAGAGAGAGAGGTAGAGTGGGAGACTTTGTTAAGTGCCAATATGTAAAATTGAATTTTGCATACAATTTTTAGTAATAATTTCTTATGTCTTCTAAATCTAAGTTGCATAAAATTTGTAGTTGTGTAGCATATTAACACTTTTTAAAGGATGTGCATGTATGTGTGTGGGCTTTCCTGCCTCTCATCAAATCTGTTATGGAATGTTATGCATCTAAAAGTGATAATTGATTTGGTTGGGAGCTCGAAAAAAAGAAAATAATCACCTAATATAAATAGACTGTGTTTGGCGCTGCAAGCCAGTGCTAGTGTCTTACTAGCTAGAATCCTAGAGGTAGCATACTTCTGCCTGTCTTCAAAATGTAATTGTTAATTATAATTTTATATTTGAAAAACTTTATTGCTCCATTTAAATTTATGTGTTAAGATTCTGGTGGCCTTTCTGAGACATTTGAGAAGGCGTTTTGTGTGTATGGGACTTTAATAAAACTTAAATTAATAAATTACTGAATTTTATTTACATGATTTATATATACTGCCCTTCCCAACAAAGGCTCAGGACACCTTATAACTGGAGAAGCAGAATAACAATTTTAATTTTTTCTGTCTCAAAGGTACCTTTTAGTCTTTCCTAGTAGGAAAGGTTAGCTCCAATGGCATCCTTCTCTTGGCCAAATGCACGGAACATGGACTCAACATTATCAACACACTGTTCCACCAGAAAAATAGGTATGGTAGCATGGTAACACCTGTAATCTAAACATTGGCATCTGATTGATTACATCATTGCCTGCACCTTGCATTGCAAAATTGTCCACATCACCCATGCTGTGCTAGGAGCTGATAATTGCTGGACTGAGCAGATTCATGTGCTTGGTTATGTCACTCAGAATGGCTCCCAAATGATGGCTGCAGCAGAAGCAATGCTGATGGAAGATTACCATTGAAGGAATCAAGAACCCAGTCCAGCAAGACCTTTTCCATGAGTGCCTCAATGAAAAATTGGTGAATTCCAGTCAAGAATAATGGGAGACTATCGGAGAGCACTCAGAGTACCTTCAAGTCCAGCTTCATCAGCACATGCAAAGAGACATCTAGATTCTGTACCAGGAAACATCAAAACAGGTTTGATGAGAAGGACTTGGAAATCCAAGAGTTAGATATGCATGTTTTTTTTAATACCAGCAAAGTTGTCTGTGGTCCCAGCACTGAGGGACCAACCCCCTTGAGACCTAAGCGCAGAGAAGACCTGATCAAGAAAAAGGAAGACATCAATGCCTGTTGTAAGGAGCATTTTGAAGACCTCCTTAGTCAAGACTGTTGTTGATGAGAGTGTTCTCAACTCCATCCTGCAACACTTAGTCAGAGATCTCAGACCTCTAACCCTTGAAGAGGTGAGGAAAGCTATCCAGCAGATGAAGAATGACAAGGCACCTGGAGCTGATGGCTTTCCTGTTGAAATCTTCAAGTAGGGGGGAGAGGAGAAGGGGAGAGGAGCTCTCATCATAGTCCCGTGCACTCATATTAAGGATATGGAATGATGAGGAAGTCCCAGATGACCTCAGGGACACCATGATTATGACAGTCTTCAAGAAAGGAGACAAGTCTAACTGGAAATTAGAGAATGATTGCTGTCTAATTCAGGAAAGATCATTGTGAGAACCTTCCTGAACCATTTCCTTCTGCTTGCTGAACAGCTCCTGTTGAAATCTCAGTGTGGATTTAGGGTATTGAGAGGCAAAACTGACATTATCTTCACAGCATACCAGCTGTTGGAAAAATGCCGGGAATAACACAAACCCCTTTACATGGCCTTCTTTGACTTCACAAAAGCATTTGACTCTGTCAACTGAGAAATGCTGTGGAGGATTCTTATGAAGTACGGATGCCCACTGAAATTCATCATCATTTTTTGCCGGCTGCATAATGGTATGTGAGCAGTGATTCTCAGTAACGGATCTATCACAGATCCCTTTGAAGTTCAGATGGGAGTTAAGCACAAAGTTAATCAAGGCTGCATCATCGCTCCAACACTCTCTTCTCGATTATTCCTTACCACACTGTTACCACATTAACTTTCAGAAGACTAAGGATCTCCATCAACAAGCTCTTAATGAGCAGTTCCTAGCTCTGGTAATTCAGATTTACAGTGAGACTGGGGAAAGTCAAGTATTTCCTGTGCCTCAGAAGCCACTTCTTGCAGAAGGCTGACATCAAAGAAATCCAACATCACCTCAAATGTGTAAGTACAGCCTTCAGGTGCCTGAGGAAAAAGGGTGTTTGATCATGACATCAGATCTAAAACCAAGCTCATGGTTCATCAAACAGTTGTGATTCCCCCACCTTTACTGTATGGAGTTGAGACATGGACAGTGTACAGGAGACACCTCTAGTTGTTGGAGAAGTGCCATCAGCGCTGCCTGAAGAATATCCTTTGAATCCAGGTGGGAAGATAGATGCACCGATATTAAGGTAGTCTCATAAGAAAGCACTATGAGCATTGAGGCGATGTTCATCCAACATCAGCTTTGCTGGGTTGGCTGCATCATCTGGATGTCTGACTCCAGACGCCCAAAGCAAGTTGTATTCTTCTAGCTCAATTGAGACATATGTTCAGGAGGGCAGAGAAAGTGCTTCAAAGATGTCCTCCAGGCCAACTTGAAAAAATGCAACATTGACATCAACTTGTGGGAGACTATCACCCGGGATCACCCCAAATGGAGGAAGAGTCTGCTGCAAGGGTCTTAGTACTTTGAAACCTCATGATGACAACAGGAGACAGAAAAACGGGAGCCTCAGAAACAGCATGTTGCGGACCGAATTGAGAATCCAGAGCCGCTCCCCCCATACAGAAACACATGCCTGAGTTAGAGCAGAGTCTGTCAATCCCGTATTGGTCTCATCAGCTATCTTTTGACCCAGAGATGAGACATTCATGGAAGATGATCATTCTCAACTGTGAGGGATTGCAAAAGAAGAAAATCTTCTAGCACCTGCAAGTACTCTCTTTCCTTGTAAAGAGGAGGGATATACTTGGTAGTGTGGTAAAGGCAAGTAGGTTCACTTCAGCTGGGAGCTGTTGAGGTCATTACACCTTATATTATATAGGAATATACATATGGGAGTTCATTGACAAACAAATTAATTGCATGATAGTATCCAGTTGTGGAATATGAATTGTTTTGCTCTGTGTAATCTAAGTATAAAAAACAGCCTAAGGGAGGAGGAAGAAAATGCTGATAAACTATCCAGGAACCATTAGGTCTTCATGTTTGATAAAACATGGCTGTCCTAATTTAAAGCTTCCCTTGTATACAATAAACATTAAGTTGTTGCTGGTTTTATCTAAAAAAAAAAAAAAAAAAAAATTCCGTGCATTCTGCTTGTCCTATTCTGTTCTGGGTTTTTTACTTTTATTTTTATTTTCATATGGAAGGAAGTTCAAACTGTTTGGATTACTTTAGGATCAGTTCCCTTTGCCTGAGATTTTTTTTAAAGTTTGTTTTTCTTTCTGAATGGAAATGAAAACATACTTTAAAACTTATGTACAAAATGGAATTACCTTTCCCCACTCAACTCTAATCTCACATGCATTGTTTTAAAGCAGAGCCTAAGTGTGCAGACAGACACAATATTTGAACTTCTCCAAGAATGTCACTGATTAGAAAACTGGCTCTCATCTGTCCTGGTTGTAATGTGTTGTCAGGTATGCTGCCAAGGACTCCACATGGAACAGTTACCTTTTTTAGGCACTGCCATGGTTTCAAACTGCCAGTAGGAGGTGGTAGTGAATACCCAGCCCAGCATGCATCAGTGATGAGTGTCTTGGTTCCCACTCAAGGAGTAGATGATGACCCCAATTGGCTGCACTCCAAGGAAAAAGAATTTTGCAGTTTTTCTGATCCTCCTCACTCCCATTGTTTTCAGTAAAGATTAATTGAGTTAAATAAAAGATATTTCTGCACTTCACCAAAATCTGCATAGTGGTACCTTGATTGGGGGTGCCCAGATGTATGTATGTGTGGGACTGGGGTTCCTGGAAGCTGGGTGCTCTGGGGCTCTCAAATCTTTCATGGCTTTTAAACAATACTTTCTTCAAGCCACTCATCCATTTATTTCAATTTCTGGCAATGTATCAGGGTTCAGTGTATCACAGGCTGATTTGGGTGTGAACAGGGGCCAGCTGGCTAAAGGGTCAGGAGGGTGCGGTGGCCAGAAGGGAAACTCCTACTCTGAGTTTTCAGGGTGCTGGGTGCTTTGGGAAGTTGTCTAAGGGACCCATGTCAGTGGTTGGGAAATGAATGAAATTGACCAGAGGCTTGGGGGAAAAGTGTTGTTTAAAACCTGTGGAGACCTAGGACAGCCACCCAGGAATGCAGAAGCAATGGTATAACCTCTACTCATTTAGCAACCCCCGCAAGCCCAAATCAGTGAGGCCCTGACTCAGTCCAGTACCACCAATGGAATGAAATTGACAAATACCTTGGGGAAAAAGTGTTGTTTTTAAGTGTTTTTTTTTAAAGCTGTAGAGACATTGGGCAGCGCCCTCAGATCACACAGCATTATGGGAACCCAGAAGCAGGGGTACCTCCTCTACCTGACCACTCCACACACAGCTCAAATTAGCCTGGAACAGTGTGGATTGGGTCAAGTGCAGGCAATGTACGTTGGGGCAATAGAGTTTTGGCTACAGACAGAGTAGCCAGTTGCCATATGGCATTTTGGGGAGGGGTGATGGTGGCATGGAGTAGTGCTTTGTGGGATGCCTGGAGGACTGACCAGACGCTGGTCATGGAAAGCTTGATGTCCACAGTTCAAGAATGACCAGTCAGAATCCTACTGGATTATTCAGGTGTTATGCACTGGGACATGGGCAATCTTTCCTAGGGGCTAGTTGCCCCAAGCACAGGTGTAGTTCAGGCTAGTTCTCTTATCACTATGTATTGCACTACTGATTTTCCTTTTATGCAGAGTGACAAAGGGAACTGACATATTTTGCTCAGCATTTGTGCCGCTATAAAAAATTTTATGGCGGTACACATGAGATGTCAAATGATATCTATGTCTACCCTAAGTTTTTCTCTGAGGTCTGTAGTAACAACAATTATGATTATTCTGAGCCTTACCAGGGAAAACTCATGAGGAACTACCACTTCTCCATTTATATAATGTAAAAGGCCACTTTCTTCATATGGCAAAATCTTCTACTTATGTCAAATAGTTTGCATCTTGACTTTCACTAAATTAGTAAATCTATAAGAAGTCTTCTTGAGCCCTGTCACAGCCAGAATGAGATCCCCTTTTTTGTGTAGTCTAAAGCTACTCTCCATTACTATTAGGGGTGTGCGAAGTGGACTGTATTCAATTTGGATTTGGCTCGATTTGGTGGACAGTGATTCGATTTGCTGATTTGGATCACTGTCCCAATTCCATTCAGCCAAATCTGAAGATACGATTCCGATTCGTAGAATCAGTGATTCGGACATAGACACAACTTTAAATGTTTTTTCTACGTACCTCGAGGTATGAGGCATGGCTTGTGAATGCTGAGATAGTGGGGTGGATGGAGCATCCCACAGGAGTGTGGGGGACACCCCACGTGCTTGGTGGTGGACCCGGAAATGGACTAGAATCACTTCTGGTCCACTTCTGGGTCCCCCATGCTCTGGGAGGGTGTGGAGGGGGACCCCGGGAGAAAGCAGGTTGGCCAGGGCATGTTTTGAAGTACAACTGGCATGGGATGTAAAAGAGAGAGAGAGAACTGTTAGTTTGAAATCTGAAGGCAGGGTAGATTTGCACCTTTATGGGCGAAGTCAGAGATGTATAGCATGAGCTTTCATAAGAGGGTCTACTTCATCAGATGCTGTGAAGGGACTCTAAGAAACAGAGCTACTAATGAAAAAGCAGTGATTAGAATACAAAGAGTAGGGAAGAGGAGGAGGAGAAAAGAGGGAGGTCCTGCTGTGAGAGGCAAGGTGGGTAAGAGAGATAAAGCAGTTAACCCACTGGGGGACATAGGGCTTATAAAAATTAATCCAGGGTTAAGAAAATGTAGTCTCAGTTGGCACGTCTGCACAAGATATGTAAGTGCACATTAGATTAATGCACAGTAATGCATCACCATCTACATGTGCACGGGACTTACTGTGTATTAAATTACTCTGTGTTGTGTGCTAGTAACAACACATAAAGGTACTAGATAAATGGTGCATTAACTAATGTGCCATATTGCATGTGTAGGTGCTGACCAGGAGCAATTGCTCGCACGTATCAGGGGGCCTGCTGCTGCCTAGCTAAGTCTTCATGCAGGGGGAGTAGCATGGGGAGTTTCTGCAGGGGCAGCTGTCTCCAGCTCTCCATGTGGTAGGGAGACAGCTACCCTGCAGCCAGCACAGCTCTCCTAGTTACGTGAGGATCAGGACAGGTCTCAATCCCCACATGGCAGAGAGATAGCTGCCCCTGTAGCTGGCACAGCTCTCCCCACCTGGCGGGGATTGGGACTGGACCCTGTGTTCCCTGCCAGCACTTGGGGTTGGCACCCGGGAGAGCCTGGAGTTCCCCCTGGCTGCAGGACAGGAGCAGCCCTGTACTGGGCTGTTCCTGCCAGGCACAATTTGTTCCTGAGCTGGGTGCATGTGTAGACATGTGCCTGGGAGTGCATTAAATGAGCCTTAATTTTCTGTGCAGAAAATTCAGGTATATTAATTGTACATGTAGATGCAGCCAGTTTAGACCATACTTGATGTAATCCAGTCTACGGAGGATTTCTTGTTCTGCGATTTTCTGTTCAATTTTGTTTTTAAAATGTTGTTGCCTAAAAACAGTCACTCTGTGGTCAGTGACGGAATGTCAGGGGAGGTTACGGTGTTCTGCCACAGGTTTTTCTGTCTTTCTGGTATTGATGTCAGATTGATGGTCATTCATTCTTACACTTGGGGATCTGCCCAGTGCAGGCAGCAGAGGGGTACTGTAAACAGATGATGTATACTGTTGAGGTAAATGAACCTCAGAAGTTATAATCCATGTTATTTGGTTCAATGATGAGGCGTTTATGAGGGGACATAGCTAGCACCTGAGTCTGGAGCAAGATCTGGTGCCTTGGTGAGAAAATGAGTAAAAGGAATGTAAGAATCTATAAAAAGGGATTCTGCAAGTACCTCACAAGAAAGAGGAAGACCAAGGAAAGCATAGGTCACTTTCTGATTGCAGAAAGCAATCTAGTTATGAATGATACAGGGAAGCCTGAAGTATTTACTGCCTTTTTTACTTCAGTCTTCATGAATAAAAGCAGTTACCAGATGAGCTCAGTTGTCAGCACACAGGGAAGGATATAAACAGCCTAAAGTAGTGGAAGAGCAACAGGGCCACATGGGATATACCCTACGGAACTGAAGTAATTGGCTGAGGTAATTTCAGAGCCATTGGCTATTATCTTTGAAAACTTTTGGAAGACAGATGAGGTCTTAGTTTGGAAAAGAACAAATATAGTGCTCATCTTTAAGTGCCCATCTCAAGAAAGCAAAAAAGGAAGATCTGAGGAATTACATACCAGTCAGTCTGACCTTAATACCTGGAAAGATCATCAAGCAGGTCTTCAAGAAAGCTATCTGAAATACCTAGAGAAGAAAGTGATCAGCAGGGATGCTGTTTTTTTCTGTTTAAAAATTGTAAGTTCTCTGATAAAAATGGCAAATTCTTTAATTCCCCCCATCCACATTTTTCTGTGATTTAAGATGAAGCCTCACTGTATATATAGGTATCAGCTCAACACAATGTTTTATTGATATAATTACAGTTTTAAAGCCATTTGAAGGCTACTAGTGCCTCTATCACTATAATAAAATAAATTCTAAATACCTATACACATTGGTGTTTGATTTGGGGTTTTTTTACAGTGGAAAATCAGAGCTTCCCCTGCCCCCATCACTCACTAGGATGCAGTTCTAACTGTAGCTGTTCCCCCTTACCACTGCTTTGTGGTGCTGAGCAGCCCTGATATGCCAGGGCCCTGCCCATACCATTAGCCCTCACTCTGGACCCACAATTTCCCAACCCCTGCTGGTCCCTTCATTCTCCACCCACAGCCCTCCCTCTAGCCTTGCCAGAGGGAGCCCTAAGTTGCCAGGGCTGTGGGGCCAGGGACCCAGGTCTGCAGCCCCCTGCCCCCCACAGCAGCACCTGAGCCCTGGCTACCACCTGTGGGAGGTGGTGAGTGCTGTGGCAGAGTGGAATATGGAGCCCGGCTCCCCCTCCCCCATGAGCAGCACAGCCAGAGTGGAGCCTGTTGTGGGTGGGGGGCAGATGCAGGCTGCCTACTGCGGGCTCAAGGCTCCTACCCTTCTGCCCTCTCCCTGGGGCCTCTGCAGTTTAGTGGGCAGGGCCCAGCATGGCAGGGCAGAGTAGGGCAGGGAAGCTCGTTTCTGCTGCTGGGAGCTCTGCGCCGCCATGATAAGGTGCCCACCTGGCAGCCGTGAGGGGCACAACTCCGTACCACCACCCCTGCTGCTACCACATGAGCAGGGGGTGCTTCACCACAGCAGCACAGAGCTTCCAGCAGTGGCAATCAGCTTCCCTGCCTGGTCCCACTCTGCCGTGCCAAGCTGGGTCCCACCTGCTGAGCTGGGGAGGCCCCAGGGGAAGGGCAGCAGGGTGGGGAGCTCTGAGCCTGCAGTGGGCAGCCCAGCTCTACTGTGCATATGAATCTGGGAAGCATTGTCCCCTCTGGGAGTGTGCGCAGTGGTGGGGAGCCCCCCACCCCCTAGACAAGCTGCCCATGGTTGTGTTCCACTCCCCATCCAGGCCCTGCCATTGTGCATTCCAGCCCTGGGCCTGAAACCCCATGCACTGCCTCGGATGGGCAGCAACAGCCCCAGCTTTGCCCAACTCCCTCCCTATGGGGGCCTCAATTACACCTCCTGCCCTGTCCCCCACTGCCACACTTACCTGTGAGAGCTGCTCTCCAGGCTGCTTGGCAGCCATGTGCATATGTGACGGCACCCATGCATGTGGTGCCCCCTGCCTGACCACCCTCCCCCAGCCCCTTGCAGGCTGGAAGTCTGCCAGCCTACAAAGGGAAACCCACCATTTCCTGCATTTTTCTCCTTTAAAGGAGAAAATCTAGGGTTTTTTTTCCTTAAAATGAAAAAATCTGGGTTTTACCATGTTTTTTGTGTTGCAAATGGAAAACCTGGATCCCTGGTGATCAGGAACAGCCAACCAAGATTATGGTTGACCAATCTGATTTCCTTCTAAGATAAGGTTGACAGGCTGTGTGAATGGACTGAGACCAGTGGATGTGGTGTACCTTGACTTTAGCAAGGCTTTTGATATCGTCTCCCACAACATGTTCACTAACAAGCTAAGGAAATGCAGACTACAGAAAAGTACTGTAAGGTGGATACGTAAGTGCTCAACGCGTAGTCCTCAATGGCTCAGTGTCTAGTTGGAAGGAGGTATTAAGTGGGGTTCCCAAGGATCTATCCTGGATCTAGTATTATTTAATGCTTTCATTAATAATTTGTGTGCTGGGATTAAGTGCGAGGCAGTGTGAGAACCCTGTAGTCTCAGTTCTTTTCCAGGGCCTGGCTACAGTTGGGAACTGGATGCAGGTAAACAAAAACTGAATCCAGACAAGACAGAGGTGAGGGTGGGTAAGCCATGTGACTGGGGGGTGGGGGTGAGAGGGGAAAAGGACTGGGACCCATCTCACTGATGGGGTTTAGCTTTCCATTGTCACTCAGGTTGGCAGGCTTGGAATGCTCCTGGATCCTCTGCTGCACCTGGATTTTCAAAGGAGAATCCGTTTTTAAAGTTTGTTGATCCGTTTTAAAAGGTTTTTTCAGTGACCCTTTCATACCCTTTCACGACCCATGGGTTGAGAAATGCTGTTCTAAGACAAGGGACTTTTTTCCCCATGGTAAATGGCAAAAAACTTCATCTAGGATTGAGTAAATAAAGTAAATAAATACATTAATAAAGTATCCTCAGCAAGGGACAGTGTTTCTAGAAAATGGATACCCAGAACTGTAGGTAAGACAATACACTTTGGAAATATTATTGGGCAGAGATCTGAGGGGAATGAGGTTGGTAATCCATAGGTAGGAGTAGATCTTTTCCTGTATCAAAGTAAACCCTGCGTTAAACTAGTTACAGAAGATAACTGTGTAATACCACAGAGAAATAGCAATGGAAGAGTGCTGTTAACTGTTATTGTTAAAAATGTTTTTAGATGTGTTATGTACAGAAGATGTATTGAATTTGTGTAGATATATTTAATCAGAGGCCTACTTCTTGTAGGTAATGCACACTCTTCTTTTTGTTCGTCTCTAGTCTGAGTAAGACTTAACAAATACTGTATAATTCTATCAGTTTTGAAAGTTTACCTCTTCTAACGGAGTAAGAATATGGACACATGGTTCATTTATTCGGGAGTAATGTACCCCACATTTTATTCTGCAGTAAGATGACTCTAGTAAGGAGTGATCACATGACCAGTGCTTTCAAGTTGGCTGCTTGAATTAGGTGTTATTACAGTGCTAGCCACAAGGTGGCAGGGAGCAAATAGTTTACATTGAGCAAATGGCTAGTCCTGAATGAAACTGACAATGTTAGTGGATTTATGACACATACATCAGTGTAACTTGCTTCTGAGGAAATAAAAAATAAGCTAGTGCTGGGGATCAGCATTTCCTTTGGAATAAATTGTTACATGCTTGCTCCATTTTTCCCCCAGAGTAAATGGAAAATATTTTGGAGTAAATGTCTTGTGTTTGCACCCTAAGGGTATGGAGAGATATAACACTTATATCAATTTAAATGCTGTTTACAAGTGTCCAGGTGTACAAGCCAATTTAGAATGGTTTAAACCTCCTAAAGCAGGGATGCTCAACCCTGGTCCAAGGGCCCCTTCACTTCACCACCCCTAGGGAAAGTCTTTTTAAGGCAGTTAATCTGAGCCAGAGATCTTGAGCAGCCCACAGATCACCCAGCCCCTTGGGGAAGGAGAAGTAGGGGCCCAAGAGTAAACTGATGAGTGGTTTTATGGGAAAATGCTCTTTAAAATAACAAAAGGTTTGACAGCCTGAGAGCAACAAGTTCCCAGGAACTCGGGAGCAGATGTGTAAGGTAGCACCTGCCCCTCTACCCATGTCACAGGGCACCCCCAGTCACAGTACCATCGCACAGATTTTAGTGAAGGAATCATCTGTATTGATTTTTTTTGTTTTTGTTTTGTTTTTCAGTGTTAATGAGAAGAGGGATCAAAAAATTGTAATTTTGGACAACTGACATCTTTTGGCCAATTGTGATTTTCTTGTACATCTACAAGGAAGCAGAGCTGTTCTGGTCTTCCCATTGTTTCAGCAGTTATTCCTCTATACAAGATCATATTAATGCAAAGCCATAGTTGGCCATTTTGGTGCCTAGTGCAAGTCATGTGCAGAGCACTGCCCAGTGCTACTAAGTAATATTATTTCCACCTGATTTGGTGCCCGCTGTGCAAGAGTGCCCAGTGCCACTGCACTGCTGGCACCTCCCTTGCTATAGGACTGTATTCATGGTTCTTTTAATCTTACCTGCTCCTTCCATGGCATTTGCGTTTAAGGTTGTTGAGAGAATGGCCAAAACAGACAGTTGTGGAATATCCTGCCCCTTCAGGAAGTTTCTTTCTAGCCATCATAAGTTAATTTGTTGGCTGATGTTCAGAAACAGAGGGGCTTTTTTATCTTTTATGGATTTTTTCTTATTCTGTAATTGAAATGTATGTTCTTAGCATCCATATACATTTCTGAGTTCTTGTCCTAAATGATATATTTTTTGACAATAAGTTCTACAAACTTATACTTTTTCTTTTGTTTTCTTATGTACCTGCACGTAGTAGAGTGTGTGAATGTAGTGGGAAGGTATTCACATCATAAAATCACTGCTATAGGTGACTCTAATTGACATCGTTAGTTATTTCAACAGAGAGACCATCAGCTGCTTCCCAGTAGGAATAGTGGGAGCAATATAATTAGTTTAAAAATGGAGCTTTACCAGTATCTGAGCAGGATTATGTTGTGGTTACCTATAATACCTAAGGAGTGTACTCTGCCAGGGGGCCTGTTCCAGTTGTGCTTTCCTAACTAACTACACATAGAAAACAGTTTAGTCTTACTGTTGGGTTCTGTCACTCCTCTACTTGAACAGCACCACATAGGTGCTGGATTTATGCAGTACCATTTTAGAATGATAAATAATGAATTTGATTCTCATTTCAGACAAACCTTTCAAATATAGCTTGTTATTTTTCACCTTAATGTCGTAATGTCTTTGCTTCCTACTTGATCCGTTTTCCTTTGTTTTCTTTGCTCCTTCTGGTTTTCCCCATTTTCCCTTAGGCCTTGCTGCTGGCTGAGTCTTCTAGGGCTAGCTGTGATTCTGGTGTTTTTGCCATGCTGGTATCAGCTTCAGCGCTGCTTTCTGAATATTGTGATAATGAACATGAGGCACATTTTTTAAAGGCATGTTTGAAAAAGGCACAGACAAAAAAACAGGATCTCACCAAATCTCTAACTGGTTTGTGTTTCTCTTTGTCTCTTTTATTTTATGTGTCTACATTGTTTTATAACTTAATAAGATGTTCTTGACAGCGACTAATTGTTTTTGTTCAGAATATGTACTCTGGCACATCAGCAATGGAAACTTGCTTGGTTTGCAAGGAACAGGAACAAGAATCAGAAAGTTTTAGTTAATTTTGCATGTCTTAATGATCTTAGCATAGGAGTGATCTTCAATTGGTGGCTTTTACTTTCAGAGTTGAAGGACGTGTGTGTTATAATTGTCATATGTATGGGAATTCTAGGATCAATAATTATTTTTAAAAGATACACAAGAACATTGCAATAAGAATATAGAAGTACATATCAAAGCAGCTCTTAAGCACAAATAACTTTTAAAATTAAAATGAAATGCTCTACTTTAAGAGTGATGAAACAAAAAACCCTGAGAATTTTTGTTATTTCAAATTAAATGGGTTGGACTGGGAATGAATTCCAGAAGTTACCCATTTGATCTCACAAATGCATTTAATATCTTTTAATGATTATGAAGGCCAAAAGAACTAGTGTCTTTTAACTTAATGAAAAAGAACACAGAGGCATTCTCTTTTTAGTTGCTAAAGGGATTATGTTGGAAACAACATAATTATGGTTTCCTGCAAATCATAACAGGCAGAGGAGAGAGATGATATGGCATTATTTGTTGCTGTTTTGGAGAGGTCCAGTTTCTTCAATTTTTGCACATGGAAATCTCAGTAAAGCTATCACTTGCACAATATTTTTAAACCAATTTACAGATTTAAATACTATAGTGTCTCAGCCTTTCACAACTTAGTCAAACATCTTTGCTTTGCATGTTAGTGTGGGCATTGTCAGCAACTTTTTGTTACTCCAGGTTTTAACTGGGGTTGGGAGTAAGACTGATGACCAGTGACACTATTCCAGTCACAGCTTGAAAACTTTATTAGATGGGATGTACCTAAGTTGCAGTGAACGAAAGGGATTTTTGTGGCCTGACTGTGGTGCGTGGAGGCAATTTTGTGGCCTTCTCATGGTGAGCCCACCCCTCACTGCTGATTGCCCAAGGGGGTTGCCCATTGTGAGTCCCTGCCCCTCACTGCTGATTACCTAAGAGGGCTGTCTGTTATGCATTCTCACCCCTTGATGCTGATTGGAGGAGAGGGGCAGAGCTGTGTGATGGGTAGCCTGCTCAGCCGATCAGCAGCAAGGGGAAGGGGGAACCAGCACTTTATTTTTAGTAAGATTTTTTTTTACTTTTGTGAACAATGCCCAAATTTGCAGACAAGACCTGATCTTGTGTTTTCCACAAAATCCTGAATTAAGTAGGTCTCTACTTTCTAGGATATACAATAGCAAAGACTTATTCACATTAATAAACACAGTGCTTATGTCACGTTGGATTTAAGGGTAAAACAGGTCCACTGGCCAGGTTTCTCTGTTTCCTTGAGGACTTCTCATGATTTGGTTCTGCTTTATCACTGAACTTTGGAGAAATCTGCTGTCTCACAGTTTAACCATGATTAGATACCTAACGCAGTTTTCTATATTTGGTTATGCTTCGGAGCTATACCAGTCCTTTTCCATTTCCTTGTACAGCAAAAGCCGGTTATCCGGCACTTCATTAACCAGCATGCTCTATTAACCAGCATGCTGGTTGATGCCAGTCAATAGCAAAACTGGAAATGGGACTTCTGGTTTCACTGAGCCCCACTTTGGGCCACGGCCCGGGGCAAAGCAGCCTGCGCGGGGCCCCGCTTCCTGTCCCCCAGCACATTGATGCCACAGGAGGAGCAGCACGGTGCCTGTCCCCTGGCACATTGACGCACCGGACGCGGTGGGAGTGGTGCTTTGTCCGACCAGGCAAAGATGCCTCTCAGTTAACCAACATATTTGTTTATCGAGCACCCCCCATTTCCCATGGGTGCCGGATAACAGCTTTTGCTGTATTATATTAGTGTACCTTATCACTGTTTACAGTGCATGTTCAACTTAGGTCATTGCTACACAGGGCAAGCTCAGGTCAGGTCATGACATGGTATATGTTACCCATGGCTCATGTTGCACCTGACCCACGTATGGCCTACACTTTGAATACCTTTCCTAGTTTCATAGATTTCGGGTCGGAAGGGACCTAGTAGATCTTCTAGCCCGACCCCCCGCCAGGGCGGGAGAACAACAAAACCCCAAAACAAAAACGGGACTCAAATGAGTCCAGCCAGGTAGGCATCCAGCCTCTTCTTAAAGACCCCCAGGGTAGGGGCCAGCACCACTTCCCTTGGAAGTTGGTTCCAGCTCCTAGCCGCCCTAACTGTGAAGTAGTTTTTGCAGATGTCCAATCTATACCTCCTGTCCATCAACTTGTGCCCATTACTCCTTGTTATGCCAGCGGGCGCTAGGGGAAACAGCGTCTCCCCCAAACCCTTCTGGTCCCCCCTAGTCTGTTAAAACCACATTTCACCTGGGTTTCTCAAAAAGTTGGGTGGATCTTATCAAATGATTGCAAAATAATATAATTTACCTTGATTAAATGGAGAACAGTCAGCATGGATTCACCGAGGGCAAGTCATACCTGACCAACCTGATTGCCTTTAGTGATGAGCTGACTGGCTCTGTGGATGCGGGGAGAGCAGCGGATGTGATATATCTTGACTTTAGCGAGTTTTTGGTACAGTTTCCAACAATATTCTTGCAAGCGAGCTAAGGAAGTATGGGTTGGATGAATGGACTGTAAGGTAGATAAACTGGCTGGGTCTTTGGGCTCAGAGGGTAGTAGTCAATGGCTCAATGTCTAGTTGGCAGCTGGTATCAAGTGGAATGCCCTAGGGAGTGCTCCTGGGACCAGTTTTGCACAATATCTTCATCAGTGACATAGAAGATGGAATGGAGTGCATCCTCAGCAAGTTTGTCGATGACATGAAGCTGGGGGAGTAGTGGATACACTGGAGGGTAGGGCTAGGATCCAGAGAGATCTAGACAAATTGGAGGATTGGATCAAAAGAAATCTCATAGGGCGTGTCCAGACATGTGCATGGGCAGGGGCATGCTCTTCCCACAGCAAAAATAGCACCAGCACATGTTTGTATTACTGTCTTTTGTCTGAGGGTGGGGTGGGGGAGGCTGGGGCCAGCACCTGTGCTGACCCCAGCAACCTTACCTGGGATCCTGAGGCCTCCTGGGGCAGCAGCGGCACAGATCCAGCCATTCAGAGCCTGGCCAGCAGCCAGAGCATGGCTCTGGCCAGCCAGGTTCTGTTTCTGGAGACACGTGCTGCTGCTGCTGCATGTACCACACCACTTTTCTTTTTTGACATTGGGATTGCCCAGTGTCAAATTTTTGTTTGTGGCACTGTGAACAGGTTCACATCAGCTGCATGTGGTTTGCAGTGCCTCAACAGCTTTGAGGTGCTGCAAACTTACTTGCACACTCATTTCGATGTATCCATGAGGCTCAATAAGGACAAGTGCAAAGTCCTTAGGATGGGACAGTCCCGTACACTGGTTCAGGCTGGGGGCCTATTGGCTAAGCAGCAGCTCTGTAGAAAAGGACCTTTATAATGGACAACAAGCTGAATACGAGCCAACAATGTTCCCTTGTTGTCGATAAGGCTAATGATATACTGGGCTGCATTAGTAGGAACGTTGCCAGCATATCGAGGAAAATGATTATTCTCCTGTATTCAGCACTGTTGAGGCAACATCTCGAATACCTTATCCAGTTTTGCCCCCCCTGCAATACAGAAAGGATGTGGCCAAATTGGAAAGGGGCCAGTGGAGGGCAATAAAAATGGTTAAGGGGCTGGGGCACATGACTTACAAGGACAGTCTGAAAGAGCTGGACTCTTGTCTGAAGAAGAGAAGAAAGACTGAGTGGGGTTTAATAGCAACCTTCAATTACCTGATGGTGAAAGGTTGTGGAATCTCCATCCTTGAAGGTTTTTAAGACCTAGCTAGATAAAGCCTTAGGTAGGATGATATAGTTGAGGATTACAGTATTTTAAAATATTTTTTCCCAGTCTGTGTCAGAGGCTGCAACCACCACCACCACCAACAAAAGATTCTTTAACATACCAAATATAAGGGAAAGAATGAATAATTTTAGCAACATATTTCCCAGAGTAGGTTTTAACAGCTTTGGGTAAGTACTTAGGAGCATGAAATTAGGAGAATGAAATAAGTTATAATACATGGCGAAGAGGGAGGCCATGTTTCAGGAACCTTGTGGCATTAACAGTAGCAGTATAAAGGTGTCACAATGTTATTTAAATTCCACAGAATTTACATGTTCAAGAACTAAATAATGCCCACAACAAATGTAATGGAGTGGAGAATTCGGCTCCTCAATATGGGGATTTAAGTTTCAAATATACAAAGATTTAGAGGCAAAATGTTAAAAAAAAAAAAAAAAAAAAAATCACCAGTAAGACCTGTGATATTCAAGTGGGTCTACATGCCAGAAGTTTATTATTAGACATTTTCTATCATTAGGAAATTCTTTATGGATACTAGTTATTTCTTAGTAATATGCTGAAACGCTACACAATCACAAATCAGAAAGATTCCACTGCCTTAAAATGAATGAACAAGATAAGTTTTAGGAATTTGTATCTTTGAAATCACTAGCTTATAATTAAAATTGTTTTTATTTTTAAATGCATGTGTACCAAATGATACAGGGGCAAGATGGAACAATTCCAGCTTTTTATCAAAACATTTATTATATATCATTACTAGGGGAAATGTTTCATAAAGAGGATAAACCATCGTTAGGGTATGACTGACTTCAAGAAATGAAATTAAATCGGACACAAAGCACAGAAATAATTAAAACGTATTTCGCTAACACTTGTACTCTTGTGACATTTACCACTATGAACTAGCTCTAATTGTTTAAACCTAAATGCACTAGTTTTATGGGACAGTCTATGGAAATTATGTCAGCTAAGAAAAGAAGTGAAAAGACAGGACAGTCTCAACTCAGAGTCACTTAGATTCTTATTAACAGACCTGAATATAAGTGAAATTTTAATACTATTTTTAATGTGCTTTCTTTAGAAGCTTTGGTGGTTCTCAGAGAAATTCATAGCATGAGATTCAACCTTACCTGCAGAACGTCTGATATAAAAAAGCAGAACATTTATAGGTAATATTCCCACCAACTCCTGCATCCCAAACACCATCAGCTTAATTCTCTAAAAGGCCTGAGCCTTGGAACTACTTCAGTCTTCAGACAAATCATCATATGGTTCCTTTTTTTATTCTTTCCCTCTCCCCTCACCTTCTCATGAGCTGGTCACATGGTACAGTTTCCTGTAACTATCACAGACACCAGGCTCAATGACATTGGGAAAGTTTAAGTTCTGGAGCAGATATTTGAGACAGCAGATACACAGCTGGAAGTCTGGTGCAAACTATCTCCAGAACAAAAGGAGAGCAGATGTCTTCAATAATAAAGAGGAAAATAAGTTATTTAAAGATATGTTTGAGCAGCTGGATATTCAAAATACTAAAATGTGTGTATTTTCGGTTAGTGGAGGACTTGAAGATGACCCATGCTTCTTTTAAGACCTAGATGCTTGCATTTTATTATATTCTAACCAAAACTCCTCTCAAGATGCGCAAAAAGCCTCAGCAACAATGAATGGTTGTAAATTCACTGAAATGTATGTACTCTGTATTGTATGCTGAGGCTTACCTATAGTTTTGTGGTATTTCACTCCCAGCAGATTTACTTTGGAGTTTATTGCAAAATATCAAAGTCCTGCCCAAAAGTAGCACAAGGTTAGTTTTCAAACATTATTTCATAGAACCATAGAAAATTAGGGTTGGAAAGGACCTCAGGAGGTCTGCTAGTCCAAGCCCCTGCTCAAATAATACTTATTTCATTGAGACATTACAAAATCTGAGCAGAAGCAAAGGAAATTTTCTTGACTTACGCATTTCCTTAAACAGTTTAGCTATACAAGAACAAGACTAAGTGAATTGGATTGCAATTTCTGCTTATATATTTGACCAGCTTAATTCTTAAAAATAATTTTTGTTGTATTGAGCTGTTTTTCTTTTTCCTTTTCTAGCCTGAGTGGAAGAGAGGGAACAGAGGGAATTTAATTAATTCAGTCATTAATTTGCTCTCCTCAGGATGTTATTTGTCCACAGGGAGACACTTGAGAATTTCCCAAGTGAAGCTCTCTCCACTGGCATCCTTTCTCCCACCTCCTCTTGGTTTGGAAAAGAAGAATGTGGATCCCTTCTCAGCTAATAAATGGTCCTCAAATCATGGAGTAGACTAGAGGCCACTCGGTTTATACCAGGACCAGAGTAGCGTGAGGTTCAAGAAGTCAGAAGCACCTCCTCGAAGAACCCATAGCCTCTACTTTGGGTCTCTGAGGGTACCTTGGCTAAGGAGACACTATGTTAGCTTCACAGTCCTAGAATTCTTGTTGTACAAGCCCTCAACATTTAGCTGTCCTCAACTGATAAGACCAGCGCTTTTGTACTGCAGTTCAGAGGTTACTGCATCCAGCTTATTGGCTAGAATCCTCCTTACTTGAGCTGTGAAGTGTTCCTTCTAGCCACATGAGAAATGGGTATACTTCAGTCCAGTCCTCACCATCTAGGTTGTTGCTCTAACATGGAACTTTGTTACTGAAGAGTTCTGTGTGCACACGTTTGAGAAGAAATATATAGTGTTTATTTTTGTGTGTGTGTGTGTGTGTGTGAATATATATACACACACCTCCCTAAAGTGTGTTTAAGTCAGGATAAAAAATATTCTCACATACAAAGTGATGTTGCAGTTATGTTTCAAGAGTATAAAAGCTATTTTTTTCTTATTTTTAATTACTACAGTGCAATGACTATGACCTGGATTACGGCACGGAATGTTTGCACTTAGCTTTAAAATACTGTAAAACGAAAGCCAAACTCATTGAAGGATCACCTGACCTCTGGAAGGTAAGAACAATACTGATCTTTTTTAGTATAAACAACATATTTGTCAACATTTCAGATACAAAATATTACAGTTTCTTAACTTACAGTAATTACACTTCTCTTTAATGAGTATAAAAGTTGTAATTTACAGCAGCTTGTCTAAATCTATATCAGTCATGCAGCTGGTCCAATAAAAAATATCACCCACAGCAGTCCTTGCTGCTTGCTTATCCTCTTTGAAAAAACCCACAAAACAACTCTTCTCTCTTGGTTGTCATAAATTCCCTTAGGGAACTGTTTGCTTGGGACCCCCAGCTTTGTCTAGTCTTACTCTAAGTAGCCCCTCCAGCCTGGTGAGGTGTGGCTTCCAGAGTGGGATGAGCTTCTGAATTCATGTGACTTCAAGACTCAACCATTTGGTCCCTGACCTTCCCTGGTTACCCGCGGCTGTCCTTCAGAGCCATGACAGAACCTCAGTGCAGCTCCTGAGACCAGAACTTTACCTCTTCAAAGGGGACTTGTGGGTGAACTCCTTTCCCAAGCAGATGGCTTCTCTTCAGAAGGCATTTATCGGGCAACTGTAGCATGAAAAGCAAAGTCCTTTCTCCCCTCCAAAGGGTTGAGCAACACCTCTGTCCCCAATACAGCCTCCACCACCTCTAAATACCCCAAAGTTAGCCCAGCTTTTCTCCCACAGTCTCTTGGGGATTCTGAGCTTTTCAGTCTGCTCTGTCCATTGTTTTATGCTTCTCTTGACACCTCCTGCATCTGTAAAATATGTTTACGTAGCCCACCTTGTTGAATTGTCAATATGACACTTCCCTTCTTTGTCACTGAATGTGTCTTCTGTCCCTTAGAAAAGCAGCCATGGCTCCAATCTCTCTAAACTCTCCCTGCCACTCCCCAGAGCTAGTCAGGGAAACTGAGGCATGCAACATTATTACAACATAAATGCATTTAAACCAGAAATATTACCACAAAACTAGATTTTCTTACAGTGGTTCCATAGGAGTTCATTATAATGAGGTTGTACTGTAATAGGCTAGCAACAGGGTATTCTGCTTAAGCCTCCATTTTGCTATTTTCTGAATAGACCTAAAATTCAGCAATATAATTCAGTTTTGAAGTCACGAAGAAGTGATTCACAGTACCTCTAGTAATTCACGTAAGATATACAAGGTCTCTGGCTTTGCAACAAGAAAATACGGAAGGAATAGATTCATGAAAGTTTAGGAGTCCTTAATATACTTTTACCGTTGAGAAAAAAGTAGGAGCCCTGAAGGAACTGGCTGAGCTTATAGCTGAGCTTATAGCAGGGCCATTGGTATAGCAGGGCCATTGGTAAAGCTGTTTGAAGGGTTGTGAAACTTGGGAGTTGTCCTGGATGACTGGAAGAGGGCCAACATGGTGTCTATCTTCAAGAAAGGGAAGAAGGATGACCTTGCAAACTATAGACTGGTCAGTCTGACTTCAGTCCTGGGAAAAAACATTTGAAAAATTTGTTAAGGAGGCCATCAATTACAAGCTGGCAAGTGGTGGGGTATTTAGAAGTAACTAACATGGCTTTGTCAAGGGTAGATCATGCCTGAACCGCTGTCCTTTCTCTGACCAGGTAACTAACCAGCTGGACGAGGGTCATGAGGTTGATATCATTTACTTAGACTTCAGGAAAACATTTGATTCTGTTTCCCACAAGATCCTCCTGACTAAGTTGGAGGCTACTGGGCTGGATCAGTCTACAGTGTGGTGGATGGACAAGTGGCTTAGAGGCCAATCCCAGAGAGCTGTAATCGACAGGATGGCCTCCTCCTGGAGGGCCGTCTCCAGTGGTGTCCTTTGGGGATCTGTGCTTGGACCTGTGCTCTTCAACATATTAATGACTTGGATGAGGGGTTGGAAAGCTCAGTGATTAAACTCACAGATGATACTAAGCTGTGGGGAAATGTGGGCACATCAGAGGATAGGGTAAAGATCCAGGATGACTTTGACAGACTGGTTTTTGGGCAGAATGGAATGAGATGAAGAGTAACAGGGAGAAGTACAGGGTTCTTCACCTGGGTAGGAAGAACCTTCACCATAACTACATGATGGGTGGTGGTCCACTGGCTGACACAACATCTGAACAGCACCTGGGGGTCACAACTGACTGGAAAATGAACAGGAGTCAACTGTGCAATGAAGTTGCTAGCAGGGCAAACAGCTCTGACGTGCATCAGCTAATGTGTTGCCAGTAGATCCAGAGAGGTACTCCTTCCACACTATTTGGTGTTGGTGAGACCACAGCTGGAGTAGTACTGTGTCCAGTTCTGGGCACCACACTTCAAGAAGGATGTGGATAAGCTTGAGAAGGTACAGAGGAGGGCCACCCATATGAATAGGGGCCTGGAGGATAGGCTCTCTGAGAAGAGACTCTGGGAACTGGGCCTGTTCATTCTGAGTAAGAGAAGACTGAGGGGTGACTTTAGAGCCGCCTACAAGTATGTTAGAGGTGAACATCAAAATCCAGGGGAGCAACTCTTCAAGAAGGAACCTCAAAGGAGGATGAGGACCAATGGGCACAAGCTAATTGAGGGAAAATTTAGGCTGGACATAAGAAAAAACTTTTTTTCTGTAAGGGTTACCAGAAACACACCCAGCAGAGGGTGTAGTCACCATCCTTAGATGTGATTAAGATGAGGCTGGATAGGTACCTTGTTGAGCTCATTTGAGCCCAATAACTTCCTGCCCATGGCAGGGAACTAGACTTGATGATTTTGCAGGTCCCTTCCAGTCCTTCTATTTTATGATTCCAAAATATTCAAATTGTTAGTAAAAGATCATTCTCATTTCCTGGGCTTCGCTCCACGTTGGAGGGACTTCGATACTCTTATGTGAGACTTCAGCTTGGGTCTATTTCAGTTAGGGAAAAATTAAGAGATGGAATTTTCTGATGCACTGTATAATGCAAGCACCAAAATGAAAACTCACTCACAGTAGGTATTCACCATGTGATTATCCCTCTCCTTTCTTGTGAGCTATAACCCTCAGTGAAATAATTCACAATTTTAACTTTAAATTATCATTGTTAGCCACTTGAATTAATATTACCTTGACATAAACAGGAACCGTTTTAGGCTGTTTACACTGTGTTACTGGCACTTCGGTCATTCTTTGGAGATTTTCTCTGGAACCATAAAGGCTTTTTTTACCTTAAAAAATATGAACCCTGAGAACAAGATGATACCTTTAAAAAAGATGTAGCTACCCTTTGTATTCCACATTTTTACAGGCATTTCTTAACATCTAAGGTGGCTGACATTTGATAGATGTACTTCAGTGAAAAAGAGTAGGCATTTTATCTGTTGATACTCCAGTGATTCTTATGCTTTTGTTTATGGTTTATGGCAACAGTGTAGGAATGCAGCTGGGCAACCATAGCATAGGGGCAGCAGTGACTTCCAGTTGCTGCTACAATAGCAATTACCAGCAGCAGAAACTTATTTTAGCCCCCTGCCCCTCCTCCCAGGTCAGCACCTGGGATGGTTGCCCTGTCTGCCACCCCCTACTTATTCCACTGATTTATGGTTATGATGTTCCATCAACTTGGGTCTCCATGTTAGGGCAAATTGTTACTTTTGATTTTCTTTCTCATAATATATTCTTCATTTTAGTTTTCCTACTTTTTCCTTGAGTATCTCGTGTTTTCCCTCTTTTGCCCAGATGTCAGGGTGGCAAAAATCTTGGTTTTAGTGATGTGTCAAGCATGCTTTTCATTTCAGAAAGATCTGAAATGGTGATTAAGACTTCCTCAAACATTCTTTTTATTGTGAAATATTGTTTGGCAATGACTCTGTAGGTCTCCTAACTACTGGTAAGGGCTGATGTTGAGTGAGGTGGCAGAGACTGTATCTCTGAAACTTAAAGATACTTCCTTTCATTGATGGATTTGGATTTGTGTGACATTTATTACTTCAATCTGTTCTTCTCTCTAAGTAGTGGTTGTGTTGTGCTGTTTTTCATCAATCTTTTTATTATTTTATGATAAGTGCATTGTTAGGTCTGGAGCCAGTTCAGAACACTTCACCTGTCCTTGACAGTAAATTTCCACCCACCCAACACTATGTTAAGTAAGATAAAAGTAAATGTTACATGAAAAGCAAATTTAATGAATATTCAGAACTATCTGTGAAATTTTTAGAGTACAAATGTCTCTAGTAAATCAGCAGAATTTAAAATACTCCTTTGTTCTGGTTGCATAAAGTAAAAAATGAAATCACTTTAAGGTGAATCTCTCTCTCTGTCTCTCTCTCTCTCTCTCTATATATATATATATCTATATATCACAACTGGTCTATCTTTTTCTTCTTACTCGTTGTTCCTACAGATCAGATTCTGTCATGCTTATTAACGCTGGACAAAACCCTACTCCTTGAATAGTTCCATTGTTCTTAGTGGGATTATTTGCAAAGTAGGGTGCTACTCAGTGGAAGGGGAACAAAAAGTGTAATATGTTCTGTGCAATTTTCAGACATGTCTAAGGCTTTTAGCAGAAAAGTAGAAGTCTTTCAGCCCTTTCCTGCACAGTGCTTAGCACTTTGCAGAATTGGAAATGTTGTGCTCAGCCTATATGTTAACTCCGCATTAGCTTATTACGTGCAATGAATACCTAATATAATGTTTATAGGCTTTTCCTATGAAACTTTTCGGTGCTGCAGTGAGTCACATCACACTTGCCAAGAACTGATATGAACCCAGAGGGATCAACATCAGTCTTTCTACTTCCAACATAGAAAAAAGACTCCACCCGTATGAATAAGAACTGAAATAATGATGCTTCAAAGGGCGGTTGAGCATGCAGTATCTGTAATAGAATGACTGCAGCCTATTATCCCTTATAAGTTGGGAAACAATTTTTGAAGTTATTAAGAAATGTAACTTCTTCCAGTTTTGCATCTTGCATCAGTTATGGACTTTGTTCTTACTTTGTAACTTGATATAACACTCTGTATGAAACACTGTAAAACAATTGAGAGGAGGTACATGACTTTATTTTTTAAGTGCTTCTTTCAGCATCTTAAATAACATTTAAGTAAATACATAGGATTCTGTTCCCAACCCATCTTTCCTGAGTTTTCCAGCTTCATTTAGCCTTTCTTTTTGGATTTCTATATCACAACTTTAGCTTGGAGAATTTTTAAAATTAGACTCTTTTGGATTCTATTCAAATATGGCCAGAAGTTATAAGTTAAAACCATATTTTTCCTATAAGTGTTTTACATATGACAAAGCAATGAAATGCCGACAAAAATTCTCTCAAAAGACTCGAAACAATCTGGGCCTTCAGTAAATTGTCAGCCCATCAACGTAGCTTCCTTCAGGTATAACAGAAAACCAGTATACTGCATCAAATAAATGGTAAAGAAGAAATGTTGATGTAACTAGGAGGTTTACTATTACCCCCATTATTAAATTCCACCTTCTTAGGGGTCTAAAATCACTGGGTCAGATATACAAGTCCTCTATATAAAAAGCTTTCCTCATCCAATATTGTCCTTGAGCAAAGAGTTCGAGGAGCAAGTCTCATCTTGAGCAATATTAGCTTTTCATTGACTTGGACCAATCTGAGAAAATGATTTTATTAAGTGCATTGTGTTCCTGGTATTACTTGAGGGTGTTCTGTTTGAAAGTTATTTGTACCCCTAGCAATACTTGAAAATGTAGACTCCCCACTGGCTTTTCGCTACCCTTGATCCATTTATTCTTGATGCGCTTTACTCAAAGTTACCGTTGATGCGCTTTACTCAAAGTTACTGTTTGTAGCTGCTACCATGTGCATTCTAGCTTAGTCACATTCACATGACAACTTATTCTCTCTCTATGTACCTAT
>NW_017729004.1:69384346-69389820 GCF_001723915.1 Gavialis gangeticus | reverse complement strand
ATTCATTATCTGTATTCATTATCTCTAGAGTTTTATTATAAAAATGAACCTTCTGTCAACCTGTTATAGAATAATAGAAATTAAGGGCTGGAAGGGACCTTGAAAGATCATCAAGTCCACCCTCCCTCCTCTTGGCAGGAATACTGCTGAGATGAAATGATCCCAGTATGGGGTCTGCCCACTCTCCTGTTGAAGACTTCCAGAGTTGAGGGCTGTAAGACCTCCTTGGGAAGTCCATTTCAGATACTGGTCACCCTCACCGTAAAGAAGTTCTTCCTTACATCCAATAGAGTAGGGATTGTTACATCTCGGCTATAAGATAATTGAACTGGGGGATGGGGTAATTGAAGGCAAAAGATTGGTGTGTATCGTCAGTCACTTTCTGCCAATGTATTATCTTTCTGTTTCTTGGACAACATGGAGGAAAAAACAGTAAATAGAGACTGAGCAGATGTTATGGAGGAAAAAAAAATATTTTTTCTTTTCATAAAGCCAGTGTGTATCTAAAAGATCTGAATGAATATTGTAAGTGTTTATTAAAATTGCATTTAAGTGCAGTGTTGCTTAAATCCTATACTACAGAAGGATAGTATTTGATTGTGCTTTTTATCAGCAAAATTAAGGGAAGAGTTACTGGGTGACAAAAACCACCATCACAAGGCCCATAGTATCTAGATTTGGAGGGTCAGGGCCTAGACCTGGGGATACTGAAGTGGCCCTATTGGCCCTGGGCTCCCCAGCCAGGGACAGAAGGACAAGCTGTATTAGCTGTAGTCAAAATCTGTAATCACTGATTCCCAGGCTATCACTCTTAATGCCTTTAGGTTCAATGTAACCAGAGGAGAAACACCTCCCTGACTTGGCTTTCCACCTAGAGAAATATGCTGATTATAACTCGCTGTCTTCTTGTGCATGAGATGGTAGCCCATTCATGATACCTCTAATTAGCTGACTTCAGAGGCTTTCAGGACCTTGTTAGATGTGTGGCACAAGCTATTTAGATTCATACAGAGATAGTTGAGGAGTCTACGCACGAGTTAGTGGATATTTTACAGCAGTTCTTTTCCAGGAAGTTGCCTCCACTTGTTAGCAAGACAAGATGTTTCTGGCCAAAGTATCATGGTGGATGCCAGAAACCTCTGCTTCTGTGGCCAGGAAGGTAGACAAGTGCTATCAGATTCCTTCAAGGTTTTTTCTACACTCAATCAGCACCGTTATCATGGGGTGTGATAGCTGCCAACAAAAACCCGAACGGTTTAGAAGCAATCCCACAGACAAGAAGATAAGAGGTTGAGGCTTGCTGGGCTGGAAACCTTACTTGTTAGTGAGTCTTCGATTGGAAGACAAACTAGCAGACACTGTTAGCCTGATAGTATGGCCTCATATAGACTCAAAAATCCTATTTCATGTATAAGCTCTTGGATGGTGTTTGTGGCTGATTGGTGGCCCAGACTTCTTCACAGGCAGTGGAGGGTGTTCTGTTTGTATTATGTTCTGTGGCTGTGGTCTTGGTAATAATAATCTGGCTCCAGTTTCTTCCAGGAGGTAAAAATACAATTAAGGATATCCCATTGGAGAGGGCAGAACTGCTTAGCTTTCATACTGATTAAGTCCCACGTACAGTTATAATATAGGGCAACTTTCCCTCTGAATATATGTGCCTGCCATGGAAAAAAAAGCCCATAAGCCCCAAGCTCAGAAGCATCCTGCTTATCCTGTGCCATATTCATCCTTGTGTAGGGAAACAGCTATTGAGAAAATAACCATACTCCTTGTGACAGGAAGCTACCTTCTTCAACTATCCTGTCAACCTACCACTCTGCTGGGCAGCAGGTAGAACTTCTGAAAGGTCTAACAAGAGAATCTATCTGCCAGCCAGAATTCCAGATTTATTTTACACTTTCTGAGAACTGTTGGTTCATTGCAAACAAGCCATGACCAATGTTTAAGGTCCTTTTTGCAGCACTGCAGCCTAGCCAGTCATTCCACAGTTTGTATTTGTACATACAATTATTCTGTCCCAAATACAGAACTTTGCATTTGACCTTGATGAATTGCATCTGGTTGATTGCAAATTATTTTTTCCAGTTTATCCAGGTCATTATGCATCCTAACCCTACCCTCCATAGTGTCTGCAACTCCTTCCAACTTGTCACGTGCAGATTTGCCAAAATGTGCACTCAGTCCCACCATCCAAATTATGGAGGTATTTAACAATAGTGGACCCTGTACAAACCTTTGGGGAACCCCACTTTATACCTCCTCCCAACCAGGCATTGAGTCATTGATTACCACTCAGTACTTACTGTGAGATATGTATTGAATTTGCACAAGAAAGTGGATGTATTGAATATCCACATGAGAACCTACATTTACTTTTTGTTGAATCTCCTTTCAACAAATGCTTACAGTATAGTCCATGCTGGCCAGCCTGTTAGCTCTTTTACTCATGTGTGGCTGGAATCATTTTTATTTCTGAATGCCCTTGGACAAACAACCCCGATTATAACTGATTCAAAGTATATTAACATTGGCTTTTATTGATACCGGATGTAGTTATATTTCTTCCTGCTTGTTCTTTTTGTGAAAAAATATTTTAAAAATTAGTTTTGCTCACAATAAAACTGGATAACTGTGAAGGAAGCAATGGCACAAATAAAACAGAATCTGTTTGGATGAAAATCACTGTAGGTGGGCAAACAGTAGAAATCTCGTACTGAGAGGCAAAGGTTGCTATAGTAGACTTCTAGGCTCAGACTTGGAAATAGGCAGGGATGGATCCAGGGGGGATACAGTGGTGCGGTTGCACTCCTCTTGGCTTCCTACTTCACCCAAACATTAAAACCAAATTCCTGGAAGGAGGAGCAGTATTTCTGTTCAGATAGTTCTGCAAGAATAAATTGACTTGAATTATTGTCATCTCCCTGTTTCCTGTTAATCAGTTTCTAGTCCCCAGGTGTTAATGATCGTCTATCCTTTAAAAATGGTCGTAACGTTCCACTATTCAAACTGTTCTTTCTTCTGCAATTTTGCTGTCTATTAGACATTACCAGAAATTGCTTGTTTCTATTTCACAGCTCTGCAGACTGTTTTTAGCTGTAGCTAAAAACATTAATTCAGCTGAAGTGATACTAACTTGGGTGTAGAAATGACTGATAGTAAAATATTAGAAGTACTGTCAAGATGCTTTAGAGTGCTAGATTTTGTTCTGTGAATCTGAATGAGACATACATCTAACTATAATGATTACAGAACTAATGAGACAATATCCTTTGACTATTTTGAATATTTTTGCCTAGTTGTGTTTTTTTTTAACTTAATATGTAACCTAGCAAATTAGTGCATGTTGCACTAGTTATTTGTTTTTGCTTTTATCTTAAACTGAATAATATAGTGCTAGTCCCCTACCATATTAGTAAAGCCTCTAGTATGCCTTTAACTAGAGAAACGGGTTGTGCTATACATGATGATGTGCCACACCGTCTACGCCCCCTTTTTCGAAACCTTAGATCCATGTAGAGATGGCTATAAGATGATGGGAGAAATAATGTTGGGTTTGTGTGATTATGGTAGACTTCTTATCTTTCCAGAGAGAGATTGGCAAGCAAATGCTATTAATAATTGTAAATGAGCCAGTTTTGAATGAGAACGGACAGGTTTCTCTATCAAATGGTTGATGAACCAGCGAGAGGTGAAACTATTTTACATTTTGTTTTAGTAAGCAGGGAGCTTCTTACAGAACTACTAATTATAAAAAAATCTTGGGTTTATTTGGTTTATTTTAGTTCATTAGCAGGATAGATGTATAACTACGGTTTTAGACTTTAGGAGCACAGCCAGCCAGGCAGGAACATTTGTTTCCCCAGGGGCAAGTAGCAGTGGCACAAGGGGGGGCCACTGCTCCTTGTCCCTGGGGAATGCCTGTGCCACGTGTGCACTGGCATGTGACAGGTTACCCCAGGTGGGTAAGAGAGGCTGGGGGCCGCAACTGTGCTGGCCTCAGCAGTCTTACCTCAGGTCTTGGGGGCCTTCGGGAGCTGCAGCTGCAGCACTCCTCCAGCAGGAAGCCAGGCTGGCAGCTGCTGTGTCTCTGGCCCGCCAGGCTCCGGTTTTGGGCATTGTGTGCAGCCACCACAGCCGCACCCTGCTTTTTTTTTGGTGTGGGTTTTTTTGATCCTGGGATTTCCGTGCAGAGTAGCAGTGCGGGGAACACCTGCATGAGCGGTGTGTGGCACCACAGATGGGTCTGTGGTGCCACATACCACATGTCCATGCTCATCTGGATGCGCCCAGAAGGGAAACTTACAGGAACTCTAAGAAGTTAGTAATATACCGGATCCAGGAGCTGAAGGATTTGAATGTGGAAGAGGTATAGGATTACTTCAAATCAAATGCACAACTATTATCTGAGGCTTGCATCCCAAGCAAGAGGGGAAAAACTGATAGGGAAGGATTTAAACCTACATATCCTCAAACTGGATACAAAGGGTACATTTAAGAGAAATGGGAAGAGATTGATCAACAAAAAGTGTTATGTTTTGGAGGTCACAAAGTATGGAAATTAAAGAAAATGTTCAAATGTCTACTTAAGCTTAGAAGAAAATTTAAATAACAAATGGTACTTTAAATATATAAATATAAAGAAAATCAAGAAGGAAGAAGCATAAACTATGTACTGAGAATGGGATAGGGATTGAGTATGACCCTAATTCTAAATCAATATATTGCTTCAGACTTCCATAAGAAGTCTGTGAAAGTTTGAGGTATGCATATGCGCACACACATTTTGCCTCCTTTATATTTAATATCTAATGCTTTGCTTGGATCTAGATAACTAGACCCATTATGTTGTTCTCTTTCTTTTTTTTTTTAAATACAGGGATTACTTTTAATATTCTCTAGTCATAAGAAACTACCTTTAAGTTAATGGAGTTATTGAAAGTGCTAGCTAATGGATTTTTAATTATATGTGCTACTTCTTTCAGTTTTATGTAACGGAGATTATATGGACCCTGCGATTTTTTTTTTTTTTGCAGTAAGCAGTCCAAGTTTTGCTTTCAGCTTGGATGTACTAATTTCCTTTCCCCTAATGGAAGCTATACCATGCCATTATCCTTATATAAACTTTCATACATATTGGAGACTGAGAAAAAGTATTCAGTTAGGAACTAATACCAAGAACTTTTTTCATAAGCTTGGGGCTTTAGGTTTTTGGTCACAAGACTGTTACTTCTTTACTATAAATAATTCTTTATAATAATTCCTGTTGCATTGTTTCCACATCGCAAGCCTCATCAAGATAATTACCAACAGTTCACTTGCTGCTTTGAGCACAAGCTACTGTGTTCAGCCAATAACTACAGTTGTGAGAGGGTTCACATAAGACTCCCTCCCTTCAGTTTGCTGAGCAGTCATGTTGCAGCTACCTGGCATGCACAGTGTCTCCAGGAGCATTGCTTTTCCAGTGAAGAAAG
>NW_017729004.1:69379026-69379346 GCF_001723915.1 Gavialis gangeticus | reverse complement strand
TCCTCCTTCAGTTTGCTGAGCAGTCATGTTGCAGCTACCTGGCATGCACAGTGTCTCCAGGAGCATTGCTTTTCCAGTGAAGAAAGCAGCTTCCCCTGCCTTAAAACTTTCACCCTTATTTTGGGGGGCTAATTTTGTGGGGAAAGGGGCATGTTGTACATAAGAAAATACAATAATACCGTATAGGGTTACCATATTTCCAGTATCAAAAAAAGAGTAACCTGTGTGGGGAAAGGCGGGGAGGGACATACGATTGTGGGGGGACAAGTGATATGCCCTGCTGCCCCCTTCCCCTACCACACCCACACCCCCACACTCTC
>NW_017729004.1:69375377-69378950 GCF_001723915.1 Gavialis gangeticus | reverse complement strand
GACTACCAATCACCTTGCCCACTTCTCCCAGCCCCAAACAGCCAGCCTGGGAAAGCAGAGGCAAAACAAAAACCCGGACATTTCCTTGCATTTTAAAAACCTTCTCAGACACAAGGGTAGGGGGCCAAAAAAGGGGGCATGTCTGGAAAAACCCAGACATATGGTAACCCTAAATACTGATAAATGATCAGATGCATATAAATTAGTCACAAGTAAATTTAGACTGAAAACTAGAAGCAGTGCAGTCCTGGGATGGCCAAAGGAGTGCAGTCCTGGGATGGCCTTCTGAACAAGGCATTTTTCTTGCAAATGAGGAAGATCTCTTAACTTTGCTGTTGGTACAGATGGGGTCTAGTGGCAGAAATGAAAGAAAGTAGTCTCAAGGTGAAGTGCAGCCTCCTGGTAATAGGAGGAGGTTGAACATTTGAACATTTTTTGCCATGAGGGTAGGTGGATTGCAGTATTTTAGAGTCATCTTATTCTTCTTGTATTCTTGTCATAAACTAGATGTTTTTCCAGAATTGTGCACAAGCGATGGCTCTTCTGCCACTGTAGTGAGGTCCTTCTTCTTACAGGTCTCACCAAGGAGTTGGCAAATAGGCAAATGAGCACATACTCCATAGTCTGCACTTCATTGTACTCACATATATTCATGTCATTAGGAGTAGGCCCATTTGATCATGTTTGTTTTTTACCTTCCAGTTTGTGTGTTCAGGCGATTCAGGCATTGACATATTGGCCAGTCAAGATATGCCTCTCTTGGATGGTCCTCCTGGGGATCCAGGTCCACTTCAGAGCACCTGCTTGCGCATAATTTTTTCTTCCATAATCTCAGTCAGGCCCTGTCAGCCATTGTGTCCAGAGGTGCAACACTGGTCACAAAATTTTTTCACGTTTTAAGCCATTTAATTACTTTTGTGTCTGTGTGATCATAGAGTAGATGTCTGGGGTCTTCCATCTGCCATGATCTTTCTTTTTGGCTTGCTGCCTTCTGATATCAGGTGGTACAGTGCCAGCTAGTAAGTAGAGGCTATCCTTTGGTGTTGGCTTTAGACATCTTGTTATTTCACAACAGCTGTCATTTAGAACTGTGTCTATTTTCTTGGCATGAATGATTGTTCTGATCATACTGGACATGCATACTTTGCAGTGAAGTAGCACAAAGTGATAGCAGTGGTTTGAAATGTAGCTGTGTTCACTCCCCACTTTGAAGTGACCGACTTCTGAATATGTTGTTGTAGGCTATGACTTTTCCTTTCATCTTCTCTACTTGTGCTTTGAAAGTATGTCTAATGTAACACACAAGTACACAGGGTTTGGGTGATTGTAAGTAGTATTCCATCCCAGATGATTTTTAATTTCTGCTTAGCTTCTCAATGGCATAGGTGAAAAGCTGTGACCTGCGTCTTGGTTGGGTTGGCGTGAAGCTGGTTTTTACTGCAGTAATCTGAGAGGTTGCTCGGTGTGCATGTCAGTCTGTTCTTGACTTTTGAGGGGTTTTTCAGGGAAGTTTGTCTTTGAGGATCTGCTTTTAGTTTAGAACCAAGGAAATTTGCTGATTCTTGTGAAGACCCTGCATTCAGCTTTTTTCCTTTGTTCATATTCCTTCACTTAAGCTTTCACTATGCTTACAATATTTGTTGAAATGTATTGTATATAATCATTGAATCTCATGCTTCAGAGTTTTTGATGGTGATCTGTAAGGGGAAGAAGAAATTTTCTTTTTTGCATGGTAGAACTTGGGCTTTTAGGTTTTTTACTTTCCTCTTATGCATCAAAGATTAGTTGGAGCTACAGATGAGATATTAAGTGGGGTGCAGTAATAGTTATAAACATGTCAAGTGCCCAGCTGGTGTCTTGTTCATATGCTCAGAGTTAAATTGATTGCCAGGGTTAGGGTTAAGAAGGAATTTTAAGGGAGATTGTACTTGATGACAGAGCTGGTCACTTCCAGTCGTATATTTTTGTATTTTAGCATAGAAAAATAAACCTTGTGCTAAGAAAGGTTGAAAGACATGAAATCATGGTGTTTTATCGTAAGAAAAATATGCTTGTTACAATTCTCTAAAGAGTTTTAAAATGTGCTATGGTTTCAAACTAATTCTAAATAGATCTAGCTATTCAACAACAGAATGTGGTTCTAGAGAATCTCTTGTGGTTTTTGGAAGTTTTGTTTTCCTAATTTGCCAAGCGTATTTACTTTAATTAAGAAATTGACAATATCATTTGTTTATGGTATTTCAAATATAAAGAAGTGCCTTCAGGGTACTATTTTATTGGTTTTACATTCCTTCCTGCTCTGCTAAGTCTAATGAGCTTTATCTGTCCTTTAGGTGACCTACAAGTGGGACCTGTATGCAGCTGAATCGATTATTAAGGGTATGTGTTTGTCCTTGTTACTGTCAGCTCATATATTTCCTAAATGTAACTTAGAATTTAGTGTGACAGTGTTTTAAATGCCTGTAAGAGAAGTCTTATGATCAGAAACACACAACCAGGCATTGGTTTTGTTAGGATTTTTGGGATTACAATTTATATTATTCATCATCAATGAATTTATCTTAATTAATACCAATTAATAAACATTAAAGATAATATTCTTACTGTTGTATATTTGAAAAAAAACTCTCTAGAGAGGTAAAAGTTATAAAATCGTGTAATTATTTTTACAGAAAAGAGATGGTTAGTTTATTATTCAAATGTAAATGAAATGCAGACAAGTTTGTATTTCTTATGACTTCTAGTTATTTCAGTGATTCGTTTGGGTTGCTGTTTACTTCAGAAAATTGAGAATATATACTTTTCAGAGTTCTTTACTTCTAAGTCTCTTAATGGACAAATGTACAATTCCTTGTTACCCTGTAGTGCTTTGATGATATGACAGATACGAGCTAATTTGTGATAATTTATAAATGTATATTGGCTTAACTATTGGGATGTCTTTATTATATGAATGTACTGAGTTAATTTAAAGGCAGTCTATAAGAAAAGAGGCACAAAAGTTAAAATAAACAAACAAAAACAACCGCTCCCCTGTGTCAAGATTTAGCTGCCCCATGGTAAGTCCTTGAGGATTTTTAAAGGATAGAGGAAGAGCCATTATCACTGAGGAGTCTGGCTTGATCTGCAGATCTTACTAGACCAGGGGTCAGCAACCTTTTTAGGAGCGGCTGGACCAATTAATGCAGCCTGCTCCAAAGGCAGGGTGATGCTTATGACCTAGCCACTGTTGCTCCTTCTGCACCCAAATTGGGGAGGAAAGAGGACCCGGGGAACTACAGGCCAGTCAGTCTTACCTCGATCCTGGGCAAGCTGTTTGAGAAAATTATTCTGGCACACATCCAGGAGGGGCCAGCAGGGAACGGCATGCTCAGGGGCAACCAGCATGGGTTCATCAGCAGCAGGTCCTGTCAGACCAACCTGGTGGCCTTTTACGACCAGGTCACTAAATCATTGGATGCAGGGGTGGCAGTGGATATAGTTTTCCTAGACTTCAGGAAGGCTTTTGATACTCTCTCACCCCATTCTCATTAGGAAGCTGGGGGACTGTGGCGTAGACACCCATACAGTCCA
>NW_017729004.1:69368087-69370377 GCF_001723915.1 Gavialis gangeticus | reverse complement strand
TCAAAAGAGAAGGCTGAGGGGGGATCTTGTGGCCTGTTATAAACTGGTTAGGGGGGATCAGCAGGCGCTGGGGGAGTCCCTGTTCCCCCGAGCGCCGCAAGGAGTGACCAGGAACAACGGTCACAAGCTGGCGGAGGGAAGGTTTAAGTTGGACATCAGGAGGTGCTACTTCATGGTCAGGGCGGCTAGGGTCTGGAACCAGCTTCCAAGTGAGGTGGTGCAGGCTCCCACCCTGGGGGTTTTTAAGAGGAAGTTGGATGACCACCTTATTGGGGTTGTTTGACCCCAGTACTCTTTCCTGCCATGGCAGGGGGTTGGACTAGATGATCTGCTCAGGTCCCTTCCGATCCTAGAAACTATAAAACTATGAAACATGGGTGGAGGTGTTCTATCCAGTCTATTATATAAATTGGTGGTTTGCGTGCTCTCTTGGGGAGTGAGAAATGTGGGTTTAAATCATCTGTGATTGAAGAGGGTCTGTAACCCTGTTCTTTAACTTGCTGTAGGCTGTTACTTAAAAGCAGGCAGTATAACTGCTTACTCTGGGAAGTATACTAAGGTATACTTGATCACAAGTGAACATATCTGCCTGTTTTGGAGATTGAGTCAATTGGATCAACCTCCTGGGGCAAGGCTAAGTATTGGGTATTTCGGCCCTTAAGTGTATACCAAATGACCAAATTGATTGTGGCCTACATTTAATTCTAAATGAACTTTTTCTAGAATGAAACAAGCAATTGAAAAGCAAATTTAAAAATGCTTTGATGACTTTTACTCTATAAAATGGATTAACTAACATAAAGTATTGTTTATGAAATAATTGTGCACATAGACTGAATATTTCATGTTTCAACATGATACTAAATCGAGCAGCAATTTTATATACTTGATAAATAGGAATTACATTGGAGCTGATAATTTAACTTGAATGATGGCAACACTAATGAAGGTATAACAGCTTAGATTGACATAGGGTAAAATACACACATGTACACATCACTCTTCAGATTTTTCTCTTAAGTTTTCCTCTTAATAGCTTTGTATCTGGTACCAAAGATGCATCTCAAATTATTGTCTTTAGCAACAACCCATACACCTGGCAGCACTGCTGGCATTGCTGGGCATGGGTTTTTGACAATTAACTGATTGTCAGCCGGATAGGTCTCAAACTGGACTTGGAATTGTTCAGCTAGGGCTGAGAGTCAGTTGATTGTTAGCCCTGGACCCAAGGTTGATTGGTCTTGGCTGACACTCAGCTGATTGTTGGTCCAGTGTGCAGGGCTGGGCCCCCAACTTGCAACTTGCTGGTGCAGAGGGAGCCTGGGCTCATGATCCTAAGCTCCCCCTGCAATGGCAAGTAGTATTGGTGTGATTGGGATATAATAATCCCTGATCCCAAATTCATGCATCTTGCCATGCATATGTGGCATTGTAGGAGGCACAGTTGTTGGGACTGGGGTCAGATCCCATTGCAACATTAAGTGAATGTATGTCAGGGGCCTTAGGCACACATTTTTTAATATTTAGTCCTACATGTGTATGCGCGTGTGCACACATGCACACACATTTCAAAAGTAAAGCATGATTAAGACACAAACTCTGCTTATTTACAATTTTTATCATTAAAATCTAATTTTAGCAGAAATGCAGTTTTATAAAAATAGTGAAGATATAGTTCTGTGAATTTTGTTTAAATTTGAATATTATTCTTCAAAATGAAATAAATGTATGCAATTTATAGATAAAATATTGATCTTCTGTTCTAGTGCATTTGAAATGTAAAAGGAAATTAAATAGTACTTGTATGTAGTAAAATAAGGAGAAAAGATCAGACAACATAATTAGACAACAGTACTTCTTTTATTTAGTGAATACATTCAATCTCCTTCTATATGTACACAAGAATAGAAACTAGCTTTAAAAGTGAAATCTCTAAATTAAAGAAATCTAAGCAGTAACCATATAATGGAATACTAAAAAGTAAATTTAAATCTAATTTTAAATAGCTTAAGCATTTTTTATATTCATTAGATCCTAGATCCATAGTTGATGTGAGTGAATAAAGGTAAACTAATTTATGTAATCTGAGAATCTAGCCAAGGCCTTCATAAGGGAAGTTCTAATTGAACTAGAATATAATAGGTTCGAGTTTCCCTGTATGTTTGTAGTGCTCATCTGTGAAGCAAAGATCTGCAAAGATGAATTTCCTCCAATAGTGTTAATAATTTTTTTGCATTGAGCTAAACTAGCAAACTTGTTCTAATTATATATATATATATATATATATATA
>NW_017729004.1:69366318-69368076 GCF_001723915.1 Gavialis gangeticus | reverse complement strand
TAATGTTTATAACAAGTGCGTGTCCCAGGGGTGGCCACTGAGTTTGGTCTGGCTCTCTTTGGGTACTCTCCCCTTCACTCTCCTTCCACGCCTTGATGTTGCTGCCTTTTAGCGAAAAGGGAAGCTTCCCAAGCCTGATCACATGCTCCTTAGCTCAGGTAGGCTCTTCTTTGGGCCTTAAGGACTAACTACATGGCTCCAACTGTCCCTTACACCAAGCCCATTCCTCACAGGTGCTATCAGTCATCTCAGTCTACAGCCCTCTTGGGCCATGGCCTCAGTCCTTATGACTAGGCCTCCCTGCCCTGGCATTTTGCCTACCTTGGCTATTCCCAGGTGCTGCATCCTGCCCCTTCCTGGGCCTTAGGTCCTTGGCCCCAATCTCTGGGCTTTTTTGCCCTGTCTACACCCCTCTCTGGGCTTTGGGACTCTGCCTCCAATATCTGGGCTTCTTTGCCATACCTTTGTCCCTCTGGGCCTTAGGCCCCTGGCCCCAATCTCTAGGTTTCTTTGCCCTGCCTCTGCCCCTCTCCAGGCTTTGGGCCCCTGCTCCGATCTCAGATCTTTTCCTGGACTCTGGCAATGCTCCCAGGTCTCTGACCTCTGTCCCTTTCCTGAGCTCTGGTCTTGCTCCCAGGCCTTTGGCCCTACCCCTGGGCCTATTGGGGCCTCCTCCACTCCTCAGTCTCATCCACAACCCCCCAGTGCTGCTTCAGTACTGTTTATCCCACCTCAGCCATTACCCAGGAGCCCTGCTGCAGCTCTGCTGCCCGGGAGCTCTTTTCTATGCAGATCTCAGGGCTAGAATGCCGGACCAGCTCAGGCCCTGACCTTATATGCTGGTAGCGTGGTCCCTTGCTGGTCAGGTGACTCCCCTGATTGCCACCTGAGCCCTTCACTGCAGCCTCATCTCCTCTTAAAGCATCAGACATGCACTAAGTGCCCTGTCATAATAATCACTTAACAAAGAAGTATTTTACTTTTGTTGCTCTATGCAGAGTGGTTTTACCCACAACTTGGTATAGAAAAAGAAGATATAGCATGTTCAAATATAAGGGGTGTTCACTTGGTTTAATTAGTTTTGTTTATACTAGGGGCAGTTGTGCTCTGGTTAATCTTGCCCATCTTCACAATGTACATATATGTGTATTTTGTATAATTTCGTTGTATTCTCACTTACCTTGTTTTCACTGAAGCCAATACAATGTTTTTCAGGTACTGATCATAATTGAATGCCAATGTAAAGTAAAAGTAAAGGACAGTGTGGTAATGGATGGGAAGATATATGTGCCCTATACATACGACATTTTGCTATCATCTTAATGTGCAGTGTATCTGTGTTAGGTACCATGACATCGTTGATGTTCATGTTGCTGCTGTTCATTGTTTGTATGAAAGCATTTTAAAGCTTTAGTTTAATTCCTTTGTTTTAGTCCTTCTGCTTGCTGCGTTACACAGGGAAAGATTATGTGTGTAACAGAGTGGTATCCCTGTATAATTGACAAGACTGCCATAACCCTGTGACGGTTTATACCATGCTGCTTAATGTAGTTCTGAATATCCTACAACTAGGCACAGTTTGAGAGGCATTTTGTATTTTCTACTCATTCCAAGAGCAAATCTAGATCCCTAGCTGCTGTAGATCAGTGCAAATGTATTGGAACACATTTGAACTCTGCTAGCTGATCAGTTAGCTCATTTTGTGTGTGTGTGTGTGTGTGTGTGTGTGTGTGTGTGTGTGTATGTATGTATGTGTAC
>NW_017729004.1:69365987-69366194 GCF_001723915.1 Gavialis gangeticus | reverse complement strand
CTCTCTCTCTCTCTCTCTCTCTCCTTAATGGAAAGCAACAGATGGGAGAGGATGATCTCCCAATTCATACTCCAGGGGTGGGCAAAATGCAGTCCATGGGCTGGATGTGGCCTGCCATGCCATTCTATCCAGCCCACGGGACCCCTAAAAATTTAGAAAATTAATATTAATCTGTCTTGGGCTGCCTGTCATGTGGCCCTCGATGGC
>NW_017729004.1:69354135-69360987 GCF_001723915.1 Gavialis gangeticus | reverse complement strand
CATGTGGCCCTCGATGGCTTGCCAAAACTCAGTAAGCAGCCCTTCATGCAAAATAATTGCCCGCCCCTGTTATACTCTATAAACACACACTATCTACTTAGTACATCCTGTTCATAGTCATGGATGCCTGGCAATGCCCATGTTTCTCTTATGAGAGAGAATGCGCAGAGTTGCTCTCTGGTCTCCATTACAGTTCCAGTAAGTTAAATTTGATCCTCTATTAGCAAGAGCTCACATGCTTTGCTTATTTTACTAGCTTTGAATAATTAGTTGCTTCAATATCTCTGGATCCACTTAAAACTAATGAAGAAAATTGCCTGTGTCTCTTTAATTTTGTGGTTTGTGTTTTAAATCCCATGTTATCCCCAGCTAAATGAAAGTTAACTAAGAACTCAAATGATACAGTTCCTTCAACTTAAGATGCCAACACTTTTGTTTTAACAGTAATGAAATCCTTTTAAGCTAAGTTAAAGGCATATGTTTTATGAAAATTGTTACTCATTGTTTCCAGTTAAGAACTTTTATAAACTTTCCTCTGATGCCTGATGAATGGTGTTTGTGCCCGGAAGCAATTGCAATTAAAGAATTTTTTTTTTGCAAAAATCTAGTTGGTTTAATAAAACATATCTCCTCTACCACAAGTCCCGAATACTTTTTCATCCAGACCAATATGGCTACAACCTGGATACCTTACTCATTGTTTTGGGTTGCATTATGGTCTTGGATATACAGATCTAGACTTTATTTTACATAAGACAAAATGTTGAATTTATACTTGTAGCAGTGAAGAGCTTCACTAAGGAACATTTTTGCTTTCACTTCATTTTTCATAAGAACACTTCTTTAATATCTACTTATTTTTTAGGTGCACTGGCTTTTGTCAGTTCTTCTTTGATTAATAACCTAATTGCAATTTAAATAAAAGAAAAATGATTGTAACAATAAATATCTAGCTATAGAATGGTGTTTGAAAGAAGCCACAATTTGTCATCTGCCTGTAATTAAAAGGCTGGTTCTTAGTCATCTCCATTACAAATGTAATTCTACCTATGCAAGTATAGCTAACGAGTACCAAATGCTTCCGAGAAGCACAACTGGGATTTCAACTGCTGCTTAAATGAGACTTGATAATAGACAAATTCCAGCACAACTGAACTCTGATGTAGGTAATGAAAACATATATATACATACATTGTTATACCCGCACCAATAGTACTACATCTAAATAATATAAATAGCCTATGAGTCACTGTTTTCTGAAACTCTTTTCTTAAAACTTGCTTCCTATTTTTATTCCTGTAAGTCTTTGTCTTGCAACTGTGTAATGACAATCACAGAACCCCAGCATCATTCATTTTAAAATAGTAATGTTAATTCTTTTCTTTAGTTCAGCAGGTATTAACTTGCGGAGTATGTAGGCAGAGTTGTACATGCCTATTTTTAATAGTCTGTAAGTAAAGAAACCTCATCTTGCAGTCAGGGTGACTCATCTAGAAATGTACTTAATTTCTGGATAATACAAAACATCCTTAAAAAATCTACAGTTGGACTGCTGCCCCTAAGGTAAGTATCTTTGAACTCTAGTTTGAACATGTAAACTTTAAATGTAGCTTTTCAATAGAACTTAGTCTGATGTAAAAAGAGAGAGAGACGCAAAAAGGAGAACCCTGCATTTGGAACTACTTCTGCACACTGCCATGTACTTGCTGGTTGGGCATTTTGCCTGTACACTTAGCTAAGTAGGTACCTGCCCATCTATGAATGTGCATATATACCAGTTTTGCAGGCATATACAAAAGTAGTGGATGACATCCAGTCTTAGTTCATAACAATCAAGAACTAAGTATTATATTTTGTGATGTGGTGAATATAAGTGAAAAATACTGCCAAAAGTACTTTTGCCATTCCTTTGTTTATCAGGGGGTATAACATTGGATTGAATATTTGGTGAAGCCTCAGGGTGGAGTATGGCACCCTGTAACCATTGATTGGTTTTTGCTCTGGGGCAGTAGGATGGGCTACAGGTGTGGAGATATTGCCCATAATAGGTAGTACTGACTGGAAGCACACCTCTTTCTTATGTGTTGCCACAAATATTCTATTCTGTATGTGCCGGTGACAACAGGGTCAGGGAAATGTTGTACATTGAGTAATTACAGGGAGTTTTTGGTTTATTGTCTTATATGAATAAGAACTGAGGCTTGTTCTGTGAATCTGAAGACAGTTTTATAGCAGTTGTTTTCTCGTTTCTTTTGTCTGAACAGACAGGACCCTTGTCAGAGATAGTCATACCTCAGAAATGTTTTTAGGATAAACTATACCAAATAGCCACAGCAGCTTATCCGTGTTCTTATCTACACCAGAGGCATTTTATTTAACTCATTTCAGACTTTTGAGTATAAATAGGTTGATGAATGATGTGCATTTGGAGGGAGCAAGAATTAAAATGATAGATTTAGGAGGTCATGATTTGTAAGTATTTTAGAATTTCCTAAATTAAATGGTTCCCTGGGTGTTAGGTGTATACTTTAAATTTAAAAGATTGAATAAAATCCTGGAAAGGAAGCCATGAAAGATGTCGTTGAATAATCTGCTGTAAGGCAAATTGAGTTACAATACCTCAGCACGAAGGGGTCAGGTTAAAAATGAAATTTTAGTTTTAACCTAGATTTTTTTTTTGCTTTTATAGACATCTTGCCTTTGTAAATTGAGTTAAACTTGTACTCTACTTAACTTTTCCTTTTTCTTTAATTTTTTGAAGACTTCAAATATTTCACTTTGCAGGCTATAATTTCCATATTTTTTAGCACACTTTACAAGATGTTCTTTCAAGTTAATTTGCTCAAAGCATTACTTTTTAGTCAAAACAGAGATTGCATTTATTTTTATAGGAAACTTTAAAATGTACAAAATCTGTTTGCCTCAAGTTATGTGAACAATAAATGATCTTAAACACCTTACATACAGCATTACATAGTGTTTCAGCATGAACTATGAATTTTCTTTATGTTGATATGTCTATGGCAATAAAACCAGGAAGCCTCTAGCTCAAATTTCTCAGGATTTAAGTAATGCAAACAAAAGCCATTGTTAATGCATGGCCCTCTAATAACATCTGTGCAGGGGTTTTAGGGATGGGGAAATTTTAATTCTTGATGTAGATAAATACTGTTGTATAAATTGAGCTGTTTTTCTGTAAATTCTTATTTTACTGACAGTTGCTGTTGGAAGAATGTGGAAGTGTAACAGCCATTTCTTTTAAGTAAAAAACACATTTATCTTTATCAAATTCCATCCCTAGAAAATTGAGCACAAATGAATAATAGTGCTTTATTTGCACTTACAGCAATATTTTTGTTGTGAGTTTCATAATAAAGTTCTGAAATTTCTCAAAGTGAAAAAACCATACCAAAGAGAAAGGGTACTACTTAAAAATTGAGGATAATGTAAAATGTGCATTTTAATAAGTTTTACTGTGATGGAAAAGACCGCCCCAATGAAGTGCTAACACTAGTACAGAAGACAGTCCCACCCATATAGTAAGTAAGTTTATGGGCTGTTGTGTACAGAATGTCAAAAGATAAAAGCTGATGAGGGGGTTACTTTTATGGCAATTATAAATATGGCTTAAGTCAGAAAATAGCTTTAAGCAGCATCTGAGCTGCCTGATGATGTAAAACAAAGGTTTCTGTGTTGGAGAGGGGTTAAAAAAGCCCATAGCAAGTCTTGAGTCCAATCTCAAACTTTATTCAAGCAATCTCTCATTACTGATTAAGGAAGTCAGGGTTTATCCTAATATATTTTGATGATTGGGGTGGGGATAGAGAATGTAGGGAACTTTAGCTGTTGTATCCTGATCAATTGTTGTACTCTGAATAAAGGTTAAACACTAAACAGCATTTGGAAGATCAAGTCTGCTATTCCAGTTGCATTTTTTGTTACGTGTAGCTTTATTGGATGATGGAGTGATTAGCTGGAGCAGCGTGGCAGAACTATGATTGGGATGGGAACAGTGTTGGAGGGATGAGAAAGTGGTCTTTGTTGCTTGGTCTCCCACATGTATGGGAACAAAGGAGAGAGGAGTATTTGCTGCATTATGTAGATTGTGCTTAGTGGAGAACAGGAGCCATGTTGTTATCAGAATTGTCAGAAATGGAGTAGGAACTGAGTGGGGTTTCTGGGTTTAATGGTGGGCGAATAAAAGCATAGTGTTAGATAGCCATGGTGTTGGAGCCCCAGCAGCACCACAAGAAGAAGCCTGGTGTCCTGTGTGTGCTTGGCTGCTGTCATAGGAACAAGCTGCAGCACTGGGATTTTTCCTGTGGTGCTGCTGGGACTCCAGAGGCATGAGTCTTGCCGCTGCAGTTTCACTTTTGTCGTGAACAGCTGCCGACACGGTGTCCCGCCGCCTTTCCCCTTCTCCTGGTAAGTTTTCCTTACAGCCTCGCTAACCTCATCACCAGAAGCAGACCTGCTGCAGCCCAGAACACACCGAACGGATCCAGACCATGCCATGACAAGAAATGCAAAACCTGCCAACACATCTCTACCATCCCATAATTATTACCATCAGCATACCCCATAACAGAACCATCAGCATTCCTGAATCTTAGAGCTGCACCTCCAGATATGTAATACATCTCATCCAATGCGCCAAATGCCCTGATGGAAAATATGTAGGAGAGACCAAACAACAACTGTGCACCAGAATGAATGCACACAGGGCTGGGAATGAGTGTGGGGCAAGGTGTGGGAAGCATGTACTACTATGGCAAATGATCCTACAGTTGCAAGACTAGTGCTCTTTGATATACCAGGGGTTTCTCTCTCTCTCAATCTGTGTGTGTGTGTAGACTCTTCAGCTGAAAGGAGTTCTTAGCTTAATCAAATTTCTTTTCTATTTTTTTGTTGAACATTTGGTTTTAAAAGATTTCATTATCTCATCCATATTTGTATTATCATTAATTATAGTATTCTTCTCTTAGGCTAGGGACAGACATTACACACAAACTGGTTGAAGTGATCAGAAACTGGTTTAAACTTTTAACAGAACAGATGTTCAGTGCACATAAACCAATCTGAAAATGGCTGAAACCAGTTTGAGATAAACCTGGTTGAACTTAGTATCAGACTTAACTGATTCGGGTCAAACCAGTTTATGCAGTTTCTGTTCCAGACCCCTTGCTGGTTTAAGATAAACTAGACTCCCCCAGCATCCCGGCATGCTCTCTGGGCTGGGCAGGGCTGTCTGCTGGAGTAGAGCAAAATTGGCCCTGCCACTCTCTGTCCTAGCCAGAACACTATCACAGCTCAAGCTGGGTGAGGGACTTCTTCAGTGACTGCCAGGCTTTGTTCCTCTCCCCCGCTGGCTGCTCAAGCAGGGATTCCCCCTCTCACTCCTCTCCCACAGCAGGGACCGAGTATCTGGCCCCCCCTCCCCCGCCAATACAAGCTAATGCTGAGAGGTGTCTGTGTGGATCTCCAGTTTCACTGGGAAAAAGGCAGACAGCTAGTGGCTTGCACGTGCAAATGCAATCTGCAGACAAGAAAAGCTTTAAACTGACAAGAGATGTTGTCTTTTGAAGGGGTTAATGGACTGAAATTTTGTTCTGACAAACAACCCGCTGGTTGCAATCTGTCAGTCTTCAAGAGGGGACTGAGAAAGGTGTTAGATATGACCTGGTTTGCAGACAGTCTGAACAGGCAAGGAGATGGAGATTGAAAAGCTTATTATCAACAGATGCAGAGTCTGTCAATACTCCTGCCCCTTGAGCAGCGAGCAGGGGAAAGCTGGGGATGGTGCAGGCAGGGTGGGGGTTAAACCCACTCCCTAATCAGAGCATACTGCCAGGGCCTGGCCATGCCCCCCTCAGCTCAGCATTGTAGAAGGGAAGGGATAGCTGCTCTAGCGGACCCCAACTTCTACCCTTAGCTACTGCAGATATCTCCCTGCATTTTTGCATTCCAGAGGGGATGTCTGGTTACAAACTGATTGAGCCTAGCCAGGTTAGACTAACCTGCAAAGATTGAATCAATTCAGGCTCAGGCTTTTTGAGTGTCTATCCCTAGCCCTCAGGGACTTTTTTCATAGAATCATCATAGAATCATAGAAGTAGGGTCGGAAGGAACCTTGTAGATCTTCAAGTCCAACCCCCCGCCTGGGCGGGAGAAAAACTGGACTCAAATGAGTCCAGCCAGGTAGGCATCAAGCCTCTTCTTAAAGACGCCCAGGGTAGGAGCTAGCATCACTTCCCTTGGAAGTTGGTTCCGGCTCCTAGCCACCCTAACTGTGAAATACTTATCTTCTGCTATTTTTATAATATGCACTCCTTTTTCTTCTAACTGCTTTGAATATCATTAAAGGCATTCTGTTTTCTTTTATAAATGTAACCTACAAATCTTAACTCTCTTCCTAATTCTTCTCTTTCTGTTTAGAATACCAGGAGGAAGGTGTGGTACTGGTTTTGTAAACTGCAGCCTTTGAGCAGTCCCTTCCGGAGTTGCATTAAATACAACTTTGGTTGTTTTTGTGTTTAAAAGAATTATATGCTGTTTCTAAGTTTGTGGTGGCTTTTAGGATTCCACATGGCGCTTCATAATGGTTTTGATCCTGCTTTGCTCGCTAAGTTCCTAACATCTCAAAAACTGACTTCTTAAATTCTTATAGTCTTGGACTGCTCTATTATAGTCATACTCCTTGTTTAGTTACATGTTGAATTTGTGTGGTTGTTGGTCACTAGTTTCAAGCTTACCTTACTTTCTTCATCAGTTCCTCTCTGATAAGTAGTTTCATAATTTCTAGGGTCGAAAGGGACCTGAGTAGATCACCTAGTCCGACCCCCTGCCATGGCA
>NW_017729004.1:69345534-69353546 GCF_001723915.1 Gavialis gangeticus | reverse complement strand
ATGATTTGGTGATCTGATCATAGAAGGCCACCAGGTTGGCCATCCAAGACTGATTCTCTTGTAGGTACAAGGCCTACTCCTTAACTCATAAATTTGCAGAAATAAATCATTATGTGGAAGCCAGGTGTCATGCATGTTTGGCTATGCATTTTACTCAGTGAATCTGTGGCCTTATAGGGTGCCTATACATGAGCAGGGAGGCTGCTGCAATGCATTGGACTCAATTAATTGAGTCTCCTGGAGCGTGGCAATTATCACTCTTCAGCAGCTTCCTGCATCTTGTATATTAGTATCCCCATGTTTCAAAATGGTGGTGAGGGTGCTTTATCTAAAGTGCCCTGTCACCATTTTGAAGTGCAGGGGCACCAATGCATGAGACACTCTGGGTGTTTTAATTAGAGTAACTCTCAGAGCCGTTCTAATTAAACCCCCCCATCCCTCCATTTCCATGTATAAATGCTCATACATTCCCCAAAATTGTAGTATCCTGTGGTTTCCAGTCTCATGAAAGCTAACCCTCATTTTTCACTTTCCCTTCCATCTAGTTCTTGTAGTATGTAGCCAAAAGATTTTTCTTGTTTTGTCATTTTCTTCTTGGTAGTCATAGATTCATAGATGTTAGGGTCAGAAGGGACCTCAGTAGGTCATCAGATGACCTCAGCTAGGTGCTTGTCCAGTCTTCTCTTGAAGACCCCCGAGGTAGGGGAGAGCACCACCTCCCTTGGAAGCCCATTCCAGAATCTGGCAACCCTTACTGTAAAGAGTTCTTTCTAATGTCCAACCTAAATCTACTCTCTGTTGATTTGAGGCCATTGTTCCTAGTTACTCCAGAGGGTGCCCTAGTAAATATAGCATCTCTTATTCCCTGCTGCCTTCCCCTGATGAATTTATAGGCAGGTACAAGATCACCTCTCAGCCTTCTCTTGTGAAGGCTGAAGAGATCTAGGTCCTTCAGTCTCTCCTAGTAGGGCCTTGCCTACAGGCCTCTGAGCATATGAGTAGCCTTCTTCTGAACCCTCTCAAGATTCTCTGCATCCCTCTTGAAGTGTGGCACCCAAAACTGGATGCAGTACTCCAACTGTGGCCTGATCAGTGCAGCATACAGGGGAAGTATCACCTCCCTGGACCTGTTTGTCATGCATCTGCTAATGCATGATAAAGTGTGGCTAGCTTTGTTGATTACTTTGTCACATTGATGACTTGTGTTTATCTTGGAGTCAGCTATGACTCCAAGATCCCTTTCTGCTGCTGTGCTGCTGAGAAGGTCAACCTGTAAGTGTGTTGGTGGTTCTTTTTGCCCAGGTGCAGCACTTTGCACTTGTCTTCATTGAAATGCATCCTATTTTGTTCTGCCCATTTTTCCAACTTGTCCAGATCCACCTGAATCTATTCTCTGCCCTCTGGTGTGTTAATTTTGCCCCATAATTTGGTATCATCTGCAAACTTGGACAGGGTGCTCTTCATACCCTCGTCCAAGTCACTGATGAAGACATTGAATAGCACTGATCCAAGGACCGAGCCTTGTGGGACTCCACTGCCCACATCTTTCCAGGTCGATATCAACCCGCCCACCACCACTCACTGGGTGCAATCCCTAAGCCAGTTTGCCACCCACCTGACCATGCAATCATCTACATCACAGCCTGTCAGTTTATTTGAGAACAGAATGAGATACCATATTGAAGGCTTTCTTAAAGTCTAGGTAGATGACGTCTACCTCGACTCCTGCATCTAAACATTTTGTGATCTGGTCATAAAAAGAAACAAGGTTAGTCAGGCAGGATCTACCTGCAGTGAATCTGTGCTGATTTCCTTTCAGCATTATTTCCCCTGCTGGGCTCCCACAAATGTGATTCTTTATGATTTTTTCCAGAGTTTTCCTAAGGATAAAAGTGAGACTAACTGGTCTCACTAACTAGTCTAATCTGAAGGAACCATGTGCATTATTGGCATGGTAAATATGAGAATCTTTGCCTTTCACCTTTTATTTTCAGCTGTTCAGTGATTAATTTAACTTTGTGTCTCTCAAAACATTGCTTGAAAATTATCATGTCGTTTACCATAAACTATAGTAATAATTAGCTTAAATTCCTTTTTATTCTGTGTTTGTTACTCTTTACAAAAGTATGCATGAACGTATGAGAGAGAGTGAGGTGGAAGTTTATTTGGACAACGTTAAAGACATCTGAATGAACGTATTATGTTTTTAAATATTAAAAAACCTTGCCACATGTAGTCATTATATAGTTTGGTATTCAGTCTTGCTTTTATGAGTATTTACAGCATATCTTTATATTCTCTTTTAAATCCATCCCAACTGATTTATTTCTGTTATCCTTGAAGTATGGTAGAGGTCTGTTTTCAATATAATTATACTGCACATTTATAAATCTTTTAGCTGCTTGCAGAATGAGCACCCATAAGACAACACAAACCTTACATTCTATTATTTCAATGTCCATATTAATTGAACATCTAAGGATAAAAGCGTTCGTTAAAAACAATATGACTGTCAGGCCAGAATTTAAAAACAAAAAATAAAGAAGAAACTTTTGGAACCTTAAAATTATAGTTAGTACTAAGAGATGAAATTTATTTTTGAACTACTCTTTTCAAGGAAAGGATTGGGCATTAATTGTACTTAGACCAATGTATTTAATAATGTGTTCTATGTCTCCAGTTGTGCCCCAGTATCAGATGGATTATGACCGTTCACCCTAATTTTGCAACTTATTCTATGTTGGGGTAGAACCTGTGGCTAGAGCTCCATTAGTTTCAAAACAGCTTTACATATGCAAAGGCAACACATGGAACTTATTGTAGAAAAAAGACTTTAATTTAACTGGCTATATTCTTAGTTCTGCCCAAATGTCACTTGTTTTGGGTTTTTTTTTTTAATTGATACAATTGAATACATTTTCCATAATTTGTAAAAATGCATTTAGTGTGCAGTTAAGTCCATTTGAAATCAGTATTCCAGGAAATTCTTCTCTTGGTATTTAATAAGTATGTAAGTATTGTGGATCTGATCCATCACACATGGAAGTCAATTAGGAATCTTTTAATTTATACCAGTAGTCTTTAGAATAGGCTTCATGTGAGCTTTTTACTTCTGTCAGAATGTAAGAAGTAGAGCAGAATTTTTCTTTTGATTTTCTCATTTATATCAATTGTGCTGAGCTGCCTTGCAATGAATCCTCTTAAAAGTAGATTTCCAGCTGGTGGAGAGGCTCTATTGGAGATAGGAATGAAGAATTTTAACATAAAGTTTACCAGATCAGTAATTTTCTTTCATGTATTTTATATGAAATTCAGTTCTTTTTTTCTCTTGATCACAGATAACCTATCACAACAAGTTTGTGTTATTACTGATATGAAAGAAGATGCTGTGCAAGTAGGTTTTCTCCTTCATGAAACTCTGAAAAGCCATATCAAAGTAAGTATTACTATGTCATATATTAGTAAATTATGTTATTAATAGCCTGTTTCAGGTTACCACCAGTTCTTAAGAAAATGGACTAAACTTCACTACTATGTTAAAAACACAATAGTTTAGGTGCTATATATTACTGTTCTCACCGAGTAGATTTACAGGGCTTGCATAGAGATGGAGAAGATATAATCTTGCTTTTAGTGTGGAGAAAGATTTTGTGATTGCTATGATACACCTGACTAATCAATCTGTTGAGGGGAAGAGAGGTATGTTATACCAGTGGTTAACACATACAGTTGCATCACTGTAAAACACTAGTGTATCACACCAATGAGAGTTTATCACTGCATCTCATAGCCAAAGAATTCACCATTTCATTTCACTTTTTGATGACTGGCAGTTTGGTAAACCTTAATTCGTAACTTACTTTTGAATTCAGTGATGATAAAACCAAAAGATTTAATTAAGACTGCCATCAAAATCAAATACAATGTACTGAGTTGAACTTTGCAGTGAATCTGTAAACACCATAGCAAGTTTTTAGCTTCCCTTGCAAAAAACGTAATGGTAGAGTTGGTCAGATATTTAGATCCATGGTACAAATTGAAAAGCCAGAAATAAAATTACAAAAAATCCTAATAGCAAAGATACAAAAGCAAAATAACCAAGATAAAATGAATATACAATTTGTTTCCAGGCTTCTATAACAAAAACATAAATGATTGAGTTACTCAGATATTTGAACCTGAAATGCAGTTGGATAAATTGTAAAATTTTAACAAACAATCCAGTAAGGCTACAAAAATGAAAGAATTTGCAGAATAAAAGATTGACAAATTGACTTCAGTCAGCATCCAGAAAACTGTGAAGGTGCCCAAATTCATTGGATGCCTTCACTTTATCTTTAGAAGTTCTTTGGGTACCTCGACAGCTACATAAGCTCAGAAGCAATTTAGACCAGTCACCTAGGCAGGAGTGAAGTATTTAAATCCTGTTGTGATCCAGACAAGAAATTTTAGAAACCACCCTGGTCAAGAGTTCCTGTTGACTATCTTTAGGTAGGGCTGTGTGAAATTTCACTGGCTGTTTCATTTTGATGCTGTTTCGACTCGTTTTGAACTTGAAACAGCGAAATCTAAATGAAACAAAGGGCTTCAAAACAGCCTCGAAATGAAACAATGGCATTCAAAATGTTTTGAAGGTTTCAAAACCTTTCGAGTTTCGAGGCCGAAGCTGGGCTTGCCTGCAGGGAAACAGAAAGTAAGGAGAGGGAGGGGGAAGAGAGGGGAAGGACTGCTCTGATATCGGCGGTGACTGGCTGCCTGAGATGCTGCTGATGTTGCTTACTAAGTTATTACCTGTTGTCATTTAAAGTGGTGGACTGAGCTGAGGCTGTAGGGGAGGAGGAAGCCTTATTGCGGCACACTGCTGTGTCGTGTAGAGGCCCCAGTGCCAGTGAGGGTATGCCTTAACACATGCACACAGTCACACATCACAAGTTGTGCTTGTCATCAGCTTGAGATGAAGTGTCCCAGAAACCGCTGCACCTATCTCCTTGAAATCTGGCAGGTGTCATGGCCTCAGCAGGGGACACCATCCCTGCTGTTTTCATCCAAATCTACCAAAAAATGACAAAGTTACAGGCAGTTTCATGCTTCCATATTATAACCTATGGGCTAAACATCGAAACAGTGGCAAAACAAAGAAACATTTTTGACGAAATGAAATGGAACGATGCTTTCGAAATGAAATGAAACACTGTCCTATTGAAAAGGAAGTCGAAAGAAAATGGTACTGTTTCGCACAGCCCTAGCTGTAGGCACCCCTCTGTGGAGTGACTAGGTAATCTAGGTCACCCTTAAAAGGCAGAAAGTTCTTTCCATTCATGGAAGCCTGGGCACCAGACTTTTGTTCAAGATCATTCAAAATGAGTCAAAGGGACTAACATAGTGCTGTGATGCCTCAGTAGTGGCACCTTAACAATCAGTTAGTATTTGATCCACACTCTTAAGGGTTTTCAGATTTTTTTTTTTACATCCTGCTTCATAATTATAGTCATATTAAGGGTCAGCTAGCATGTTTCCTTTCTTCTGCATACATAGTTTGAGGAATCCTTGGTTACATTCTTGCCTGATTACGTTTTCAGGTTGCACAATTAATTTATCTGTCAAGAGTAGAGTTTGTACAGAGATACTCCAAAGGCCAATAGTAGGGGGTAAAAAAGAACTATTGTAGCAGTGAACTGAAGAAAATGCAAACAAAAACTTTTCTAATCAGAGAGGAATTCCAAGGCCAAGAGTTATTTCATTATATGCGAAGTATTATTCCCACAGTAATTTTCCCACCAAATTTTATGACAACTAGTAAATGAACGTTGTCACTGAAAGGCACTTTTTACTGTGCACTGATTCCATTCCTGTAAAAGAAAGACAGTAAACAACCTTTCCTATTCCTTACAAATATTACTTAACCTATTTCCTCTGGATGCAAGTAAGCTTTTTCTGACTAAGAATTGTGCAGCACTTGGTTCTTAGTGTTGGCCCCTTGTATCTAAAAATCATATAAATCACTGGAAATTATGATTAATTGGGCTAAACTGTACACAGGTGTTGTGCTTGATTAAATGTTCAGGATTCACTAAATCCTGAACAAATTCATATCTCTTGGCAGGTAGGCAGGTTCACTAATAAGTCTACCAGAGGTAAAGAGCTGTGAATTAATCACTGCACTACCCAGTCCTCTGGAGTGGTATTAATTGTGTTTATATTGAATACAGTTTAATATTTAACTAGTTTTTATGGAAGCCTAGTGCATTAGCATTAATGGTTCATCTTATAAAAATTAAAATAGAACAAACTCAAAACTGTAACAAAGGTGGCAAGTAAAATATATTCTTAAAATAAAACACATTTATATATATATAATTCACTGTCTACAAATCAAAACTGCCCGTTTATAATCATTCTTGTAGCTGAAAACCAAATGCTCCTAAATCCACATTTGATTGATGAGCGTACCTTATCCAGTTACATAGAACATATTCTCAGATTCTTTACTTATCAAGTGTAATTCCTGGCTGATCTTTACTTACCACATGTTATCTCTGTTTAACTGACATTTTTCACATACGTCAGCATATGTCTGTCACAAGTTTTTGAACATTTTATTTCAAAATACCTGACAGTGTAATTAACTGAGCTGTGGTTGGTTACTTTATTACTCTAGATTAATAGTGTATTTGCAGCACAGTTAAATTTGAAAACCCAAATACTTAGTGTAGCAGGGCCAGTGTCGAGTTGTACTGTAGCGCTCTCTTATGATTGCATGACTCCTGCCTCCTCCAGCCCCTTGGGCTCTTCTTTCCTACTCACCTGCTACACACTGATGTTGTTTAACTGCCCCCCCACAAAGGTTAAAAGGCTGCCCAAGTTCCAGAGGGAGTCCAGTCCACTGCCAAACCACTCTCAATCCACTGTGGCCCTCTTTTGGCTCTGTTGGTGTGTATTCAGGCACCTGGTGCTTTAAAGCTTTATTTGCAGCCTCTGACCACTCCTACAGCCTTGCCCATGCCTCGCAAATATTATCAATTATCTCAGCTTTTTTGGGACTTCAGCCTTCCCAGCCTTGGCCCCCTTTATCTAAGTGGGTGCCCCTAGCCCAAGACCCACTGTCTGGGACTTCAGCATTTGGGCTCCAGCCCTGGTTCTGCCCTTCTCAGACTCTGGCCCTAGCCCTCCCAGCTTCAGGCCACTACTATATTGCCATGCCTGGTTCCAGCTTTTGCCCTCTTGGTTTCCACCTGCTAGACTTGTGGTCAGCCCTAGCAGGGCTCAAATACTATAGTGTCCTCAGGCACTCCAATGACTCATGCCCCTGCCCTTGGCAGGGTTCAGTTGCATGCCTCCAAGGCACCCTATGGCTTAACCCTCAGTGTGCTCTCAGGCGTCCCACTGTGGCCTCCTTGGCTCTTCTTTTAGCCACACCTGGTCTACTGGTTTAACTATAACATAAAGGCAAGCTATTGCTTTAACCAAAACTTTCCCTTATTCTGGGTAAACAAACAAACATCAGATCGGCCCTCACCCCTGGGTGAGCACCGCTGTCTTCAGCTCCTGTAAAGGCTTCTCAGGTGGCTTCTGTCTCCAGAGAACTCAGGTCTCTGCCAGGCACCCCTGCCTCCAAGGTGTTAAACTCATCTGTCCAGGGGCATTTCCTTACCTGAATCAGGTGAGTCGATTGCTTGCACAGGTGTTCACCAGTAGGGCTGATAGGCAGCTTGGTTGTTCTTGCTGCAGCTTAGGTCAGCTGCTTATCTGTCCAGACAGCAGGCTAGCCTTCCTCATTCCTAGTAATGGGAGTCTCTGGCTCCCTGTTACACTTGAATTCCTGCTTCTTGTCTGGCAAGTGGCTAGAAACATCCTGAACATAGTTTCCAGAAGAGACTTCTGCATTTAATCCAATCTGTGTATACCACAAAGAAATTCAGTAATTCCTACATCTAGCTCAATAAGTACTGAGTACTTATTTGGAGTATGGCATCCAGTTCTGGGCGCCGCATTTCAGGAGGGATGTGGACAGC
>NW_017729004.1:69341401-69344997 GCF_001723915.1 Gavialis gangeticus | reverse complement strand
TTGAAATGCTCTTTATCAGATAACTTGTGTTAGTATTTAGATTCAGATTGCCACTTTTTAGCCTTTCCAAAAAGCTAAATAAATTTAGCCCATTAAATCTTATTTCAAGGTATTCTTTCTAGTCATTAGACAATTCATGTGGTATTTCTTTGAGCAATCTCAAATTGTTCCTTATCAGAAAGGTGTAGACACTGGAATTGGACATAGTATTCTGGTAGAGATTTCACCGATTCCGTACATAGAAGTAACATATCATATTTAGTCAATTAAAAGAGTATTTTTTCCCCATATAACATGGATGGGGGAGGGAAGCCCCTCATCTTAGAATCTCTGCAGTCAGTAAGACAACTTCTAAGCAATAACATGACAATTAGTAGGATGGTTCTTGGCAGTCTCAAGAGATTTAGCTATCAGAACTAGCAACCTTTTCAACCATTGTTTCCACATGTATTCTATAAACCAATCTACTCACTTCTTGAACATTAGACAGTTAGTTTATTTCCCCTTTCCTGTCTGCTGTTCAAGAAGTGAGTAGATTGGTTTATAATTGGGAAGATGATTTATAAAAGATATGTGAAAATGATGGTTGAAAAGGCTGCTAGTTCGGATAGCTAAATCTCTTGAGACTGCCAAGAACCAGCCTACTAATTGTCATGTTATTGCCTAAAAGTTGTCTCTGCCACTTTAAACCAGAATTAAAGAAAAATTGAAATTCTGCCATATTCTTTTACAGTGTGTCTTGGTCTCTTATATTTTGAACGTTCAGTATTTCTTCAGAAGTATAGAGAGAATTGTGCAAGAACCGTGGGATGAAATAGAATGGAAGCAGTGATAAAAATCTGAGTTGCAGATTGTAAAATAGCGTGCTAGGCATACTAGATGCTGAGACTGTTAGAAAAGATCTAGAAAGGTAGATTTGGGATGGTGGATTGTATGAGAAATACGAAGTTTAACATGCCTGTTGCAATCATTCCCAGTACCACAGCATTCTGGAACAAGACATTGTCTTCTCTAGAACACTCATGGAGTGTTCAGATAGTCATTCCCACATATTTTAAAGTGCTATATTTTATTAAATACACTGACAAGAATTCAGTATTAAAGTGTGTGTGTGTGTGTGTATACGTGTATATATGACAATTTAATTTCTTTTGGGTTTGCTATAATAGTCATTTACTCTTTCTTTAAGGAAAATATTGGATGATAACTAGATTACTTGTTTAAAATGATCTACTTTGTAAGTTACTTGCAGAATGGATGTTCCAGTTGGTAGCTTTATTCAACTTTTTTAGCAGAATGAAAACAAATGACAACATAAAACAACATTGTAGAGTCATTTTATAAGCACATTTATGTCATTTGCTTATTTAGGAATTTCATGTTTAAATTGCCAAATAATTACCCTTATGTTGCAATATATTAGATAAGCCTTTTTCTTCTGAGTGTGCAATTAAAATGCCACGATGTAGTTTGCATTATGATATAGGGGGGGATGCATAAAGAATTAGTAGGAAAGTCCTAACAAGGCATCGGGGACCAAATATTTACCTGGTCTAAACTGGCTTTCTCTGAGCCGTGTTTATTTGTACTAGCTGAGGATCTGGCCCACAATATAAACTAAAGACTAAGACATGTAAGGTGCTGAGAACCCTTGTTGTGATGCAGCAGAGCAGTTCAGTATGTGGCCAACTTCAAGTACATGAGTAATTCCACTGAAATCACATATTTAATCATTTTGCTAAAATAGGGTTAAAGCTCTGTATTTCACATGAAGGCTCAGCTTATGGAAGGCAATGAGATTTTTGCATTTTTAAGGGATCCCAGAATAAGCTTTAAGTGTAAGCTTAATTTACACAAAGACAAATGCGTGTTGTAGGCTCAGGACACACATTACACTTGTATCCTCTTAGCGTGCTACAAAAGGCTAATTTGCACATGTTCAAAGTATCTGTAACTCCACAAAGATAGTAGAAACAGGAACTTCTTTGTAGTACCACATGTAATGGGTAGACAGCTGTAGTGTTACACTTGGGCAGATTTAGAATTTTGAAAAGGGGGTGCAAATGGTGAGGTGCATCATCACATGTAACACAATACACATTCTTCACCAGTTAAAAATAAACTAGAAGCTTTAATAATATGCTAGGGGCCTATGGCTGGATTATTCAGTTTAAGATTAAATAAAAAATACACAACTTTATTGGAATGAGTTCAAAAACAATTTGCGGGGCTGTGAAATAGGAGTTTCATTATCAGGAGCAGCTAACAGACAAACAGAAATACAGAAAAAAGAATAACTTGATTAGTAGAACATCAAAACAATTGAAAAAGAGGATCATTAACACCCATGGAATGAAGAATTTAGAAGGCATCAGGTACATTATAATTAGGGGCCTACTTGTGGCAAAAGGGAGCCATTTTTGCGGCTTGCTTGCGGCACAAAGGGCTGATTTTTTGGGGGCATTTACTGGCAGTTCTGCCCTTCTCTGTAGATGGGTGGAGAGGCCCTGCCATCACTGCAAATTGGTGGAGAGACCCCCACCTTTGCCACAGACAGTCAGTAAGTTTCAAGCATGTGAGCGTGGGTGTAGGGATTGTTGCATTGTCTAAATATCACATTAAGGATTCAGAGATTCTAAAACAGCATATTATGTGAAAAATACACTAGTTAGTTAGTTAGTTGGCTATTTTGGGGTTCATTTTGTGGGAAATTGTGGCCAACGGAATATTTTCCAGCAGTTGTGGATACCTCCAATTTTTGCAGTTTCCACAAAACTGTGTATTAAGTAGGTCTCTAATTATAATCAGCAGTGAATCAATTGGCTCCCTCAGCACTGCTTGACTAGAAATACAACAGCCACTGCCAGCAGTTGGTTTTAAACTTTGGGTGGAACAAGAATCAAAGTGGGGTGCAAGTATACCAGTGAACCCCCCACTGGATCTGTCTCTGGTACCACTGGTTCCTCTTGGTTTCTCAGCATTCTGTAGGGCTCCACTCTCTTGTCCTCCCTGCCTCCCTTCCAAGTGGGAGGGAGGGAGAACCAGCAGGTACAGTTGAAACGGTTGAGGAAAACACTTTGTACCACTGCAAATGAACTTAATAGCTTGGCTATCAGCTCATGTCTCTACCATTTATGGAATATGGCCCCCTCTACATGTGCAGGTAAATGTGTAATGGGATCTAATGTGCAATCCACCCAGTTGCACCTCCTGTCATGCCATATGTGTATGGCAAGAAGTTTGATTGCAGGATCTTGTATTAGATCTCATCACACCTTATCATTGGCCTGATCCCAGGCTCCCCCTGACCAGCAAAAAGAAAGCTCCTGTGGTTGGGAGCCTTTCAGTGGAGGGATACATAAGACCCCTGGAATCTGGGGATACCCCTAGGGCTTGGGGATACACAAAACCCCTGGATTGTGATCCTTAGGGCTCAGGGGTTTTGTGTATCCCCAAGCCCTAGGGATTGTGGCTGCCTTGCTTCCTAGGGCTCAGTGGTTTTATGCACTTTCGAGCCCTAGAGATTATGGCAGCCATGATCTCCAGGGCCTGAGGGATTCACAAACCCCTGAGCCCTGGGGATCAGCAGCTGCCTT
>NW_017729004.1:69338468-69341346 GCF_001723915.1 Gavialis gangeticus | reverse complement strand
AAGCCCTAGGGATTGTGGCTGCCTTGCTTCCTAGGGCTCAGTGGTTTTATGCACTTTCGAGCCCTAGAGATTATGGCAGCCATGATCTCCAGGGCCTGAGGGATTCACAAACCCCTGAGCCCTGGGGATCAGCAGCTGCCTTGGTCCAGAGTTTTCAGGGGTTTCATACTGGGCGTGGTGCACCCTTGTGGCTGGGTCCCCTGTCAGCTGATGGGGCTCCTGGCCTCAGGGGAGACCTTGCTACATGTGCAAATTATAGCTCAATAGCAACAGCTATAAAATTAGTACACATTTTTAAGGCCTAATGTTATAGCTGGCTGAAGCTTTTTATTGTGTGATAGTTACTTTGCACATAGAGCTTGTTTTAAGGTAATTATGCAAGTAACCTGTTAATTGTGCCATATCTCTAACATGTAGAGGGGGCCTATGAGACTAGGTTTGCCTGGACAGAACATGCCTTGATTTGCTAGATAATAAAAGCAAGTAAAATCAAGTCTTAATATACTTATTCACACAAAACAGTGTGTTGGTACACAAAGTTGATTAAAATGCATAAAAAATATAGAGATCACTAAAATTTTGAGGCAAATAGTGTTACTTTTATTTTGAAATTCCCACCATACCCATTCTGTATTTAGGACAATATTGTGACTTATGTGTATAAATCCTAGGAGGTGTTGGGCTTCTGCAATTCTTGGAAAACTCAAGCAAAAGGTGAAATTTTTTTGAAATTTTGTATGTCCAGACTCCTTATTTGACTTTGCAAATCTAGCCTTCCTAAAGAGAAGTAAGTAAGTTAAATATATTTTAAGGAGACAGTATACAATTCTTTTTTAAAAGGTGGTCTTCAGGATTTTATTAGACTTCTGCATGGAAATGACAATTTGGAGAGGACAGCAGAGAATTACCTGTATTTTTTGTATTGATGCACAGTAGTGTATTCCAACCTGAAATAAACAATGAGATTAGCAGAATAATTTCCAAAGAAAATAAAATCATCATGGATGTTTTTTTTCCTGATGGTCTTTTATTTACTCCAAATAACATTTAATGTAAGTGAACATTTCCCACCCCCCTGATATATGATTTGTAGCCCCCAGCCATTTTCATTGCACTCCACTGGAGTCTGTCCAATCTGGTCACATCCCTTCTGTAATGGTAGGCCCAAAGCTAAACACTGGGCTCCAGATGTGGCCTCACCAGTGCTGAATAGAGGGGAATAATCACTTCCCTTGATCTGTTGGCAGTGCTCTTAGCAATGCAGCTCAGTATGCTGATAGCCTTCCTCGCAACACAGGCACACTGTTGGCTTATATGTAACTTGTCCACTGTAACCCCTAAGTCCTTTTCTGCAGAGCTGTTGCTTAGCCAGGGTGTCCTAAATCTGAACCAGTGCATGGGACTATTCTGTTCTAAGTGCAAGGCTTTCACTTCTTCTTATTGAACTTCCTGAGATTTCTTTTGGTTCAATCCTCTTATTTGTCTAGGTCTCTGAATTCTAGCCCTACCCTCCAGTGTATCTACTACTCTCCCATGCTTTGATGTCATCCACAAAATTGCTGAAGGTGTATTTCTTCCCATCTTTCACTGAGCTGATGAAGACATTGAACAAAACTGGCCTCAGGATTGACCCCTGGGGCACTCCACTGGCTACTGTCTGCCAACTAGACATCAAGCCATTGATTACTACTCATTGAGCCCTATGATTCAGCCAGTTTTCTCCCTACCTTACAGTCCATTCATCCAAACCCTACTTCCTTAGTTTGCTTGCAAGAATGTCATGAGAGAGCATATAAAAAGCCTTGCTGAGTTCAAGGTATATCATGTCCACTGCTCTCCCTCCCCCCCCATACAGAGAGCCTGTCATTTCTTCATAGAGCACAATCAAGTTGATCCTTCCAAACTCGGGGATGCCTGACCTGACCTCTTCCACCAATGGAAAGTGTCACAATCTTCTAGCTTCCACCTTCTGACGTGTCCATGTCCTCTTCCTTCTCCATTGCAGCCTCAGGCAGTCCTTTCTCTGCAGTCCTTGAGGTCTCCTCTAGCATTGAATTGATGAAGTCCCTATGGAGGAGGATGCTTCAGAGCCTTGCCGCTTCATCCTGTAGCTCTCATGCTTGCTTCTTGAGGGTTACCACTACCATATGTTTTACATAATGTAAATATAACTTTTCTGTTAGTCCCTGCTCTGCTGTCAGGCCCGTTAGAAGGGTTGGGTTCAAATTTAGGTGTTTAATTCCAACCTTAGTAAAAAAAAAAAATGTTCAGTAGGATGTTTGTAGTAGAAAAAAAAATTATGACTGCAGCAGTGGGTTTACATTGTGCTACTTTCCTGGGGTCCTGTAATCGCTCCCACACACTGCTCCCCCCAGCTGCACCCTGTACCATGCTCCCCCCCAATGCCTCCTCACCCCAAGCCTTACCCTTATGACCCTGCTCCCCCTGTCATAGCATAGATTGACAAAGAATACCTGCAACCTAGCAATATTATAGGCGGCTGACAGGACTTAGCAGCAGTGATACATGCCTAGTTGGGGAGAAGTCTAAAGCCCTCAAGAGAAGGGTCCTAGCAGTGAGCTGTGCTCCCACTCGCTCACTATGTTGTACTGCTGTGCTCTGTCTTCCTTCAACACAAGGCTTCAATCAGGTCTGCTGCTTAGAGTTTTTACAGATGATTCAAGTTTTTTGTAATAGGCTCTATAGCAGGGCCAGGCAGTTATTTCAGGTGGAGAGCCAATTACTGAGTTTTGGCAAGCCTTTGAGGGCCACATGGGGTAGCCCTGCCCCTTGACAGGTGCCCTGCCCCCTAGTTGCCATCTTGTGATTGGAAGTCCTGCCCCTAACCCCTGACTTTTGCCACCAGAAGTCCCTCCCC
>NW_017729004.1:69338179-69338457 GCF_001723915.1 Gavialis gangeticus | reverse complement strand
CAGGTCCCTTCTGACCCTAGAAACTATGAAGCTATGAAAAAGCAAACATCTAAAACATTCACTAATTTGATTTCAAAAATATTTTTGTCCTCGTTTAGATGCATTTATATGGTGTACATAGAGGTGATTGTATATAATAACTTAAAATGAAGCCTTGCTCTTGTATATTGTGGGGGACTGTGGGTCTGGGGGAGGGTGTGGATGTCTGTGGGGGTGGAATAGGTTGGGCGTCCTGAGTGGGACACGAGCCAAGTGAGGTGCATCGGTGAGTGCTGTGC
>NW_017729004.1:69315631-69333179 GCF_001723915.1 Gavialis gangeticus | reverse complement strand
TGTGGGGTGACAGAGCAGGTGTGTGTGTGTATGGGGTTTGTGGGGTATGTGGGGAGCGTGGTTGGGGTGTATGAGGGGTATGGATGTGGGGGTCTGCGTGTATGGCAGTGTGAAGGGGGTTACATGTGTATGGTGTGGTTTGCATGTGGGACTCACTTTACACACACACACACACACACACACACGTACGTACGTACGTACGTACGTACTGGCATGTCCCCCTGCTCCCACGGTCCAGCGATGCAGCCGAGAGCCACATGGTGCCAGAGCAGCACGGGGGTAGGAATACAGGAAAATGGCCAGGGTGGGGCAGAACTAGGCTGCTCAGTCTTACTGCTGGTTTCCCCTGGGTCCTACTGCCCCTGGCTCTTGTCATCTTTGGCAGGCAGCCAGGACCAGATAAATACTAACTTTCTAAATTTTTTTAGGGGCCCTGTGGGCCAGATAGAATGGCCTGGCAGGCTGAATCCAGCCCATGGGCCCTATTTTGCCTGCCCCTGCTCCATGGAGAAGCATTTTCTGATTGACTTTTTACTGACTGTTCATAAATTTTCAGACATTTGGCAACCCTGGTCCAGGTTTTCTTCATCTTCTACATGTTTTGTAGCTGTATAGTCAAACATTGTTCTGTTGTCTCATTTAAGTGTCAGGGAGTGTTTTGATTCTTGTGTTTAGAATGTTAATTGCTATTTTTAAGCCAGTAGTTTGAACATATATACAACAGCTTTGGAGGCTTTTGAACATGGAAAATAACACCATTCTGAATATGTATAGTAATGTAATACCCATATGCTTTTTTAGCAGGTTAAAGGTATATCAGTATCTCTATGCAAAGATGATAATTGTATGCAGAACATCATTTTAGGACAGTGCTTCAATTTTATTTGTATGCATGTAAGTATTATGCAAGAATATATTACTTTAAGTTTGCCATTGATTTTTTTTTTGTGGTAAATGATAATAAAGTATTTGAATAATTAACAGTTCTTTGAACAGGTTACCTCATGGCATTTCCTTTCTAGACATCTCACACATTTATAATTGCATGTCAGCCCTCCTCTTGCCCATTCTTACATGCACTCTGGGCACAAGTACCTAGTTCTTGAAAATCCATTTGACACATCTTCTCCCAGAGATTGTAGTCCATTACAATGGTTTCATATATAGAGAGATGAGCTTGGCTGAATCAAACTTGGCATTCATAAGGCATCAAACCTGGCACGTCTTACCTGCCACTTGCTAGTTCTAACAAATCCATTACATCAGATATCCAGCTAGGAATCTTTGTGGTATCAGGGAGGCTTACACTGAACAATACATACCATATGTTTAGATTCTGATTTTGTATTTGTGTAACAAAAAAGAAAGAAGTAATATTCAACAGAACACCCTGCATCCTTTTTCATAAAATAAATAAAAAAAGCTACATTGTAGTGAATGAATAATTTTGTTTTATTTTCTTTTGGTAACTTTAATTATTTGTTTTCACTTAGGTTAAAAAATCTGCCTTTCAAGAAACACAACAACTGGTGGATATCCTTGAAAATGCAAATATTTCTACCTTGTATCCAGTTGTTCTCATTTTGGTATGTTAATTCCTAAAAGCTTAATGTAATAAACATTCAATAAAATGTTTTTAGCATTTTACAAAATATTTCAGGTGAGAAAATCTTGTATCTGAACAGACTTTTCAAAAGCTGAACTGGAAATGAGTTGATGATGAGTCTGCATCCAGCAGTCCACACTGAATGCAGCCAGTAATTAAGTCGAGGCTGACAAAAGGCAGATTAGTTGAAAGAAAGTTTATTTTCTCTTCTCTAAGGTTTCAGTCTTTGTAGTCCTGATTACATTTTATATTTCTTTCTGTTTTATTATGCTCCATTCATGCTGGTGATACTTCAGCTTGCATAAAGATATGAGGGAATGTATAGACAGGACAGGGAGAGGGTGGTGTGGCTGAGATGGAGTTGCAGGGCTGAGAGTGGGGAGAGGCAGCAGGTTGGGGTCTTTGCCAGGATGAACTGGGGGGGTGAACTGGGGTGGGGGAAGCATGGTTTGGAATGAGGTCAGGAGTATCAGCGTATGGGGATGAGTAGGGGACCCCTGAGGTATGGGCAGCATAGTGAAAACCTTTGCTGTAGTTTAGCAGGGTTGACAACCCAAGACAGTATTTTTTTTGTTTTTGTTTTTATTTTTTACTGACAATCTGCAAACTTTTTACTGAGAACCAAACTTTTACTATGGTTGGTATAAACCCCTACATTTAAACACAGCCCTTGTTACTGCCATCCAGGCTCTAGTAGAAAGGTTACATTTATATTATAAAAAACATGATATTACTAAAAACATATGTCAGTAAAATGTTTTGTCAGTAAAAAGTTTGCAGATTGTCATTAAAAAAAAAATCTCTGTTGGTGTAATATCCAAGGTGTTGCTGTGATGATTAATTAGTTATTTTTTATATCTAAAGTATTACATACACAATTGAGCCATCTTGCTCTATGCATGCATTGAACGACTCTGAATACTGACTGTACCCAACTGAGACTTTAGGTCTTCATTTGAAGTTGGCCTTTCTATGATTGAGTATATTTTTGAGGAACTCCACATGTGTTCTGTGCTCAAGATTACACTGGCCTCTTCAGCTTAATGAACATTAGATGAAATCCAGACCGTCTTACTCCCTCAACCAATATTGATGGACTTTTATAGAAGATCTAGCAAAGTTTTTAGAAACGTGGTAACAAGTACTTTTTCTGTGAAACAAGACTATTGTTTGCATTATTCCTCCAAGAATCAATTTAATCATTTCCTGCACACACACAACCCAGGGAGAACTATGATTGGTGAACATGTATAGAACAAATAATCAGAAGATAACACTGTACTTTTGCATCAGATATGAAAGGAGGTCCTGCATTCTGTTGGAAGGTGTGTGTATTAAATTGTTTCTTTTTGCAAATGTATAATGCAAAATGGTGGATCTGGCCAGTGACCAGACTCCATTTCCAGCAGCCCCTGCCCATGTTGCTGTGGCTTGTTTCCATGGAGACCCCAGGAGTGGCGGGGCCATAACAGCACAGGGCCAGGGTTTCCATGGAGACCAAATGGAGAGCACTAGCAGCATGCGTGTTTGGGTGGGGAGTTTTTCTGGGGCCAGGGCTGAGATTTTGTGGTGGTGACAGCGTGGTCTGGAGCTGAAGCAGAACCGCAATCCGCTGCCTGCATACCTCTGCCCAGGGCATGTGGATAGCAGATTGCAGCTGTGCCTTGGCCCTAGCCCACGCTCTCATGATGACAAGATCCCACCCCGGCCCTGGAGCAGCTCCATGTCCAGCTGTGTGTCTTATCAGCACAGCTTGGGCCCATCTCCATGGAAACTGTGGCCCCACACACTCACAGCCCCACTGCTTCAGGGGTCTTCTTGGAAACTGGCTGCAATGATGCCAGCAGTGGCTGCTGAAAAATGGACTCCACTGTGGGCCTGATCTGGCCTGCTGGGTGGACTTCGCCTGCCCCTGGACTAAAGGCTCATCATAGCTGTTATAAAATATTCCATTACTTCATTCATGTTAAAGTTTCATGATACCTAAATACCTTAGAAGAAATCACTGGGGAAAGTTCCATCAAAAATTTTCTTCAAAATCCATGGATCCTAATATTGCCCTGAGGTACACCACTGGCTTTGATAACCCAATCTCCCAATTTTCTCTGTACTTGCCACCAATGCCAGATTCCTAAACACAGAACTGTTAATATAGTATCAGAAGAATAAGGTAAATTAAATACTGTATGGGTATGTCTACACATTCATTTACTTCAGCCTAACTGTACTCTGTAGTAAGTGGTTTTGGGTAGGCATCTATACATGCAGGGATTAGGGAGCAGATTTGCTGTTCTTTGCACCAAGTTTCCTGCAGCCCTGTAATGGGCCCCTGCTGCCACTGGGGGGGAGCTCCAGGCTTCCTCCGGGTGCTGGCCCAGGGCCTGGCAGGTCGCACCAGGCCAGGAGACAGCTGTCTCTTGGCCCTGAGGGACTGCCTGCTGCTAGGGTGAGGACAATGTCCCCCTGCCCCGGAAGCATGGAGCTCCTGACCCTTTCTCCCCGATCAGGGGCAGGGGACTTGGAAAGAGCTACAGGGGAGGAACAGATCCCAGCCTTCTGCCCTGATCTGCTGATGGGGCAACTAGCAGCCAGTCTTGCTGCTAGCTGCTGCACCAGCAGATAGGGGCAGGGGGCTAGGATGTATCCTACCTCTGCAGCTCTTTCCAAGCTGTGTGCCTTGATCACCCAACTGAGGCATGGGGCTAGGTTCTGTTACTGACTAGGACAGTTCCCAGCCCCTGTCCTGCATGTGGGGCAGAGTCTGGACAGCTTGTTCCCCACTTAGCTCCATAAGCACAGAGCTGAGGAGGAACAGACTGGGGGGCTCCATGAGCAATGAGCATAGAACTGGGGTGGGAGGAACTGGCTGGGGGGTTTGTTCCCCTCCCAACTCTGTGACTGCGGAGCTGAGCAGGGAACAAGCTCCCCAGTTTGTTTTCCCCCCCCCCCAGTTCTGTGTTTGCAGAGCTGGGTGGAGAACAGGCTCCCCTGTCCCGTCAGCAGGAAGATCCCAGCACTGGTTCTGTGACTGCCTGGCTGGTGCTGAGAGAGAAGAGTCTCCCAGCCTGAGGTCTGCGATCACGGGGCCAGTGCTAAGAGACCCTTATCTCCCAGTGCCGGCTCTGTGATTGTGGGTCTTGTGCTAGGAGTTCCTTACCTCCCAGCCAGAGCTCCACAATCACAGAGCTTGAGCTGGGAAACCCTTATCTCCCCGACCAAGCCCTACGACCACGGAGCTCAGGCTGGGAGATTAGTATCTCCCAGCACCGGCCCTGTGGTTGTGGAGCCAGTGCTGGGGGATAAGGGTCTCCCAGCCCCATGCTCCCCATTGTAATCTCAGAGCAGGGGGCTTGGAGCTCCCTGCTCCCAGGCAGCTCCCAGACACAAGGAGCTATCTCCCACCCCCTTGTGGACGGCTGACCAAGATCAGATTTTGGTCCTGGTCAAACGTCTACATGAGTACTACTGCACCATTACTAATCTCGAGTAAGTTTGCTACTTGCATTTGCAGGTAGCAAATTTACTTGGGATTAGGGAGGTTTACTGTGTAGTAAGCATGTGCATGAATAAACCTACATGCTTACTGTGCAGTAAACTATGCTAATGCAAAGTTAAGCGTCTCATGTAGACGTGCCCCATGTGTAGCAATACACATGTTTTTATATTGCAAGAAGGGGTTTGTCTGTCAAACAAATCTTTACAGTGCATTCCAAGTATTCCTGGCCTAAATAGTTTCAATATGGCCTTTAATAATGTAGTGAAGAAACATTACTTATGCACAGCATATATTTTTGATATGTAAAAAAGTTCTCTCAAAAAAGGAGCAATGTCCTAACAACCAAAAGGCCTGGTATACAGGCAAAAACAGGGTTGCATAAAAGTTTTTGTATGGAATTTTATCTTGTTACAAATCAATAATTTGGATTTATGGAACTTCCACATTATTTTTCAGAAATACAAGAAACATAAAACAGAAAGAGGGCTGAAAGTATGTTTTAAATGACAGAAGAGTTAGCTAAACAAATCATTGTCTCATATTAATTACTGGGAACTATTTAAGTTCCTTAAACTTCCGATTCCTAAAATTCCCTACAGATGGTGTAGCTGGGGGATAGAAATTTCTTTCAGCGGTCTTTAATTAAACTCAGCATTGGATGTTCTCTTACATAATGGCTACTATGGTGGGATTCTCCTCAATTTAAATTTTCATTAAAAAAATCATACCATTTAACAAACAGCGCCTCACTGTCTTGTTATAAAAATATTCTGTTAAGACACTGGTCTTTTCATTTACAAGAGGACATTTAAATTTTTTCACGTTTATAAAATGCAAAACTCAGAATATGTTGAGGATAGCAAAATTGGTCAATATTGTTTTTAGATGCTGTTTAATGGGTGAACATTTTCCTTTTTTGATTTCCAAAGTAAACCTGTTCCTTGCAGTGGAGCTGGAAAGATGTAAATGAGGAGAAGTAGCACAGCACCTCAATTCTCATACAGAAAGATTTGCATTAATGTTTTTCTTTCAGCTCAGGCCAGCTTTTTCATCTTTTTGTATGACTAGAAAGTTCTCCTCTCCCCACTACTGATTTCTGAGCACTTTTTCTTGGACATGTAAAAATAATCTGAACACTGAGGGAATTGGCTTTGTGTGTGTTCTTTTTTTCTTTTAGTATTTGGGGGCTAAATATAATAAGCCAAATTTATTAGTGTATTTTACTGTTTTGTACCCAGCAATCTGTCTAGTCCGTCAGGACCAAATGCCAAATGTGTGAAATATTAAGTACTGAATATTAAGGCTGCTAAACATTCTTTCTTTTAACACCCTTTTTACTTGCATGTAACTTCTGTTGAAGCAAGATGAAGCTTTTTAGCTGTACATTATCTTGACTCGAGTTTCTCAAAAGAAATTTTAAAATGTATTTGTAAATTGTCAGTAAGTACTTCCTTAGCTAATATTTGTAAAATATGTGTATATTTAACCTACATGAAATGTTTGAAAATGGTATTCCAAGAAAGCACAGCAAAAAAAATAGTAAACTGCATTTCCACAAACCTATGCTGTATGTACCTACAAATACTGGAAAGCCTGTGCTTTAAAAAAAATCATGCTAAGTGGCATTTACTCTCCATGTTTGATTGCGTGTGTTGGGACACATGTTGACAGCTTCTGGCAGGCACACAGGGCATCAAACGGGTTTTTTTTTTTAGGCACAGTTTTTTAAGAATCTTTTGACCATTGGCTCCAACAAAATGTATTAGATGGTTGTGTTCATTCAGTCAGAAGAGTGCTAGAAAAAATACATAACTTACTTTGAAAAAGCCTTATGGAAAGTCAATAGAATTTGATAAATTGTATCTTGTGTTACAGAATTCTACAGCATGGTTTAAACAGCTTATAGAACGAGCATATTTTTCTATTAAATTTTGTAGTCTTTAAAACAATTTCTATATAACTATCGGAGTTTCATCCTTATTACATTCTAATGAACTTAGAAGATGATATGTAGGTGAGTATTAATTTTATTTCAGCCTTCATCAGAGAGGCTTACCAGTTTTGAAATACCTGAAGTATGATAGAAGAGGATAAAGATAACCTTTTCTTTGTGGTTGTAGCAATGGGTGTAGGCCCAATGGCCTCAGATTGCAGCAAAGAAAACTGAGGTTGGATGTTAGGAAGAACGTTCTTTCTATGAAGGTGTAAAAGCCTTAGAACAGGCTACCTAGAGTGTTTTGTGGAGTCTCTATTGCTGGAAATTTTCAAAAGCAGGTTAAACAGCCTGGGATTGTTTAATCAGGGTTGATCTTGCCTTAAGCAGGGGCTGGACCGGATGACCTCATGAGGTCCTCTATTGCGCTACTTTCCTATGATCCTAAACAACATCAGTGCTATAATACCATTGAGCCATCTTGCTTTGTTGTTTCATATTTAAAGTATTATGTGAAGAAACTTATGAATGAGTTGGTGATTTAGTTGCATCATGTTTTGATCATGCCAAATGATTCAAACTTTTTTCACCAATTAATTGGGCCCTTACCTTTGGGTATGCAGTTACCTTTGTCTATAAAAAAAACAAAACAAAAACCAAACAAACCTAGTTTGCACTACAATTTAAATTGGTGGATCTTGTTATCTTTCACATTCCACGCCCATACCCCATATGCAGATACCAGTTAATTTTTATTTCCACTGACCTTTCAAAAAACAAAAAGCAGTAGTTGTGGTATATGGAATCTACTTTTAAGGGGCCAGCAGTGAAACATTCCAGTCTTTCCCCCGATGACCTGTGGGTGTTACACAAATTGCTAATTGCTCGAATCACAAGTGAGACCTTATAAGGGAGGATAAGGCAAGATGCCACGTTTATTGATTAAGCATTTAATACACAGATACATACCACATTCATACCCCAATTTCTGTTCTGCGCTGGTATACATTACCAGTCTTATCAATACTCAGATCAACTCGGTGGCCAGCTGGGCTCCTGCCTGTCCATCTTGTCAGACAAATCAATGCTCCAGGATGACATACAGAACAAGACCCAAAATTGATATATCTTGCCCCATCTTTTATAGCCTTGTCAACTCACCCAGTCCTCTGGGCTTTTGCTGTGTTATCACTGTGTTCTTCCTTGAAGGTCGATGGCTGCTGTTCTCTCGCTGTTCTGGGGCTGATTCTTCTTGTTTTGGTCTTTTATCTGTCTGCATTCTTCAGCCAGTCACCAGCTGATCTTTTCCTTTTCCACAGACACACTCTCACCCCTTTTTTCATACATACAGCATACAAAGGTCAAACACTTATGTCAAGCTACAGAGCAATACAAAATGGAGTTTCTTAAGGCAGTGCAAAACTCAAGAAAATACATAAGATTTCATAGACATTAGGGCTGGAAGGATCATTGAGTCATTAGGGCTTGGAGGATCATCGAGTCCAGCTCCCTGCCCCAGGGGCAGAAAGTCAGCTGGGATAAAAGGATCCCAGCAAGATAAGCGTCCAAATGTCTCTTAACGGAGTCCAGAGTAGGTGCTTGCACCACCTGTGGAGGCAGTCTGTTCCAGGCCTTGGGGGCTTGGACAGTAAAGAAGTACTTCCTTATGTCCAGCCTCAAACGGTCTTGGAGGAGTTTGTGACTGTTTGACCTTGTCATCCCTTGGGGTGCTCTGGTGAACAGGTGTTCCCCCAGATCCTGATGTACACCCCTGATGTACTTATAGAGAGCCACCAGGTTCCCCCTGAGCCTGCGCTTTTCCAGGCTGAAGAGTCCCATGGCTCTCAGCCTTTCATCATAAGGCCTATTCACCTGCCCTCTGATCATGTGCATGGGTCTCCTCTGGACTCTCTCAAGCTTCTCCACATCCTTTTAAAATTGTGGAGCCCAGAATTGGATGCAGTACTCCAGCTGTGGCCTCACCAAAGCAGAGTACAGCAGGAGGATGACATCCTGGGATTTGCTTGAGAAGCATCTATGGATGCAAGCCAGAGTTTTGCTTGCTTTACCAGCTGCAGCATTGCACTAGTGGCTCATATTCATCTTGTGGTCAATCATGACCCCCAAGTCCCTTTTGGCCGTGGTGCTAGCAAGCATAGCACTGCTGAGCCTATAAGCATGCCACGGGTCTTTTTTCCCCAAAGTGGAGTACCTTGCATTTTTCGGTGTTAAACGCAATCAGGTTTTCATCCACCCATTTTCTGAGCCTATTTAAGTCAGCCTGGGTCACCATCCTGTCCTCAGGTGTGGACACTTTACTCCAAGGTTTGGTGTCATCAGCAAACTTGGCCAGTCTGCTTCTGACACCAGTGTCCACATCATTAATAAAGATGTTAAAGAGTATAGGCCCAAGGACGGAGCTTTGGGGGACCCGACTGGTCACGGCGCACCATGATGATTTACTTCCATCGACTGCCACTCTCTGGGTCCAACCTTGGAGCTAATTCCCTAGTCATCAGGCTCTGATACAGCCGAGGCCACGATTGGCCAATTTTTCCATGAGAGGATCATGGGACACCAGATCAAAGGCTTTTTAAAAATCAAGATATATAACGTCAGTCTCTTCTCCTTTGTCCAGGTGATATGTCACCTGGTCATAGAAGGAGACGAGATTGGTCAGGCAAGACCTACTCTCAACAAACCTGTGGTGGCTATCCCTCAGGATGTTGCCATCAGCCAGTTTGTCAAGAATGATCTCTGATAATTTTTTCCAAGATCTTCCCTGGGATAGATGTCAGGCTGATAGGCCTGTGGTTCCCCAGATCTACTTTCCTCCTTTTCTTGAAGATAGGCACCATATTGGCCTTCTTCCAGTCTTTGGGCACTTCACCTGAGTGCCATGAGTTCTTGAAGATCCGTGCCAGTGGCTGAGCTATGATGCATGCCAGCTCCTTAAGTACCTTGGGGTGGAACCTGTCTGGGCCAGCTGACTTGAAGGTGTCATGGTCTACATTGATGTAGGGTAACAATTCTCCCTCACCCTAGTTGTCTCGTACCATATTGAGCAGAGCTGTCCCTCAGGGCTGGTGAAAAACTGATGCAAAATACCTATTAAACAGGTTGGCTTTTTCCTAGCTGTCAGTTGTCAGTTGTCCCATATGGTTTAGCAGGGGTCCAGTGTTATTCTTGCTTTTGCTCTGGTTCCCCACATATCTAAAAAAGGACTTTTTATTGTCTTTGATATGTGTTAAGAAGCCAAATACTAAAAGCAATAGGCAAAAAGTCTATGTGTGTAACATGGGTGTGTTTGGTGGCGGTAGGTTGTTGTACTCCCCATAAGCTGTGAGTGTGTGTGTTGCTGAACCCTGTTCCTAATATAAATAAAGCTGTTTACCATCCCACTGGTCTATGGTTTAACTCCCAAGGGATTGAGTGCTGCTCCTGTGTCAGTAGCTATACTCCCAAGCTGCTCGATGGCAGCAGGTTCTGTTGCCTGGCCCCCATCATGCCGTCCCACCCTCACAGCCAGAGTGAGAGGCTGGAGCACACTAGGCTCCTTCTCGAATGGAGCCCCCGCCCCCTCACTTTTTTCCTTCTTGCTCATAGATGAGCTGCCCTCCTTTTACTTCTGGGAGCCAGCCACTCTACGAGATGCCTTAGCTGATTTCTCCAAGCCCTTTGGTGTGAGGGCAGCCACCAAGCTACCAGAGTTTGCGCCATCCCCAGAGCATCCCTGAACCTCCTTCTTGCCACTGGTCCCCTCACTGGGATAGGTTTGCCACTGTCCTTGGCACTCTTAGATTTGAACTTGCCCTCCTTGGCTTGTGGGCCCGATACTGGGGTCACAAACTTGATGTTATCTGGCAACATGGCCACAGTGTTGGGCTCCAGCATTGGGCCCCACCATGCTGGCAGCCCCACCTCTTTGAAGTCTGACATCTGCAATTTATGTTGATCCTTCTCCAAGTCAGCATTTGGGTCAATGATGAGATTCCCTACTCCAATGTCCCACTCATCCCCATTGTTGTACGTCTCAGTTGGGTTCACATCCACTCCTTTTCCTCCAGAAGTTCCGCTGCTCAAGGACATCTTAGAGTTAGTAGTCCACCTCAAGGTTCAAGACTCTTCCCCACCCAATGCCTTCTGGATCCAAGGCAGCAGGTGTAACTATGTCCTTAGGGCTCCAGTGCTCAGGGTCTGCCCAGGTGACAGCATTTTTGCTTCTCTGATTTGACCTTGTCCAGCTGCCAGCATCCACAGGGACACCCAGTGGCACCACGCAAACTAGGAGTAGACGTGTGGTGAAGTTGCCTGTGAAGTACAAGGACTATGTAATGGGATAGCAGTAAAGGCTAGACCCCATCAGTGAGCCAAGTGCTAGCAACCTCTGGCTTCACAATCCCAAAATGTTCTAATTTAAAGTAGCTACTGATGAACATTCAAGTACTGAAGAGGGAGCTCCCAGAGTAAAGAAGGGGGATGTGGTATATGGATTGTACTTTTAAGGGGCCAACAGTGAAACATTCCAGTCTTTCCCTCTGATGCCCTGTGGGTGTGGTTTGTTGGTGGTGGGTTATTGTTGTTCTTCCCACAAGGTGCAAGTGCGTGTGTTGCCGAATCCTGTTCCTAATAAAGGTAAAGCTGCTTACCATCCTATCAGACTGTTGAATGCCGACTCGAGGACAGAACCCCAAGGGGCATGGAGAGCTGAGTAAGTACCCCATCCCAAGAACCCAGTGGTCAAGGGCAGATACTGTAGTAGCAATTGCCAGAGTGTTAAAAATTACTATGCACGCTACTAGGTTGAGGCAAATATGAAAGACAAGCCTGAAAGGAGGGAACCCACTAGTTCTGCTAAATCTACTGATGAGCCCAGTCCACAAAAGATTGCCAGCTGGTGCGGTGTAGAGTGCTAGTACTTTTATTTAAGTTATTCTCCTCATGGCTGAAAAGTTTTTCCCTGCTGCAAGGAAAGAGAGAGAGAGAGGAGAATAAGAGAGGGGAGAGGAAACAGAGTTCTCCACTCCTACGCTTTCCCAGCCTTCCCATTTTTCATATGTTTCTGTGATTGCCTATTGATAATTTTTCCAGGGAGATGCTTTAACTTGGTAGTAGAGGCAGGATAACAGCTTGAACAGCAGCTTTATACGTTATAGCTTGTTATGTGATAAAATATTAAGGAGCAACAGACAAGCAGAAACTGTGTTGAAGCTCAGAAAACCTGATGCCTGTGTTAACTTTCTAAATGGAAATTAAAAATCATTATCACAACTATAGGGCTAGAATTTTTTAAAGTAAAAGTGCATGTCCTCACACATTGTTAATTTTGATCTATGTAAAGAATATCTACATAAATGAGAAGGCAAGTCGTTTTTTTTTTTCAGATCCTGTGTATTGCAAATACATGCAGACTGAAATGGTGTCCTGGAAAATGTCTGTGCTGTCCTAAATTTAGTTAAGGGGTGGAGTGGCTGGAAATGAAATGATTGGTCAGACTATTCTCGTCTGAAATCCTAATTTATTGACATTGCGTATGTGTTCAATATTTAAGCGAGGTTTTAAATGCAACACTTAACTTTTAAGTAAGCCTTAATAATCCATATAGATATTCCTATGCAAGCCTTCAAATAGATACAGTGAGTTCAATTGGCCAGACATCCATCACTGCACTGGGGTTCGAATAGTTGTTTTTTTTCCCTGTGTTGTTCCCTTCCTCACCCCCCCCTTAAGTCTTTGTTGTTCACAGTGGTCATTCCTGTTAGACTTAGGCTGTTATTTGTATCCTGCTGTCGTGGACTGCTGCCACGTCCTCTTTTAACTTTTTTGCTACCTTGGATTATAGAGGTCACTCTAAACTGTGACCCACTTGCCCTGCTTTTAGTGGTATTTAGTTAGTTATGTCAAGACAAAATGGCATTACTTGTGCTAAGTATTTTACTAAGGCAGCTTTCAGGCCTATATCTGCATGTCACCACATTTTACTGATGAGTTGTATTCAGGCATATGAAATACTTCAGAGTGAACATATTGAGTACCTTGTTTGTCTTGGCTGTAAACTAAACACCCCTTTTTACTCACCCCTGCCTTCCCTTCATGCTCTGTGACCTTGAGAAAAACCAAAGCAGGGACATTTGGACATTCAGAACTTTTTTTACAATGTTGACCGGACCGGACTTTCCCTGTACTCACTGGCTGGTTTCTCTGGGCCTTCTTTTTACTGCTTCATAGTCTGTTCACTTCAACTTTACTCTGCCAAACAGTTCTATCCTGCTCTGTCACTTCATCCCCGTTTTCTTCCATTTAGGTGACTGCCTCCTAAGCATACCCCAATTTCACCACTCAGAAAAACTCCAACCCCCACAACCTCCCCCCCCCACGTGTGCTGTCATCACATTGTTCAGTCTATTATGTATCATATGCCTTTACTCAACTCTTTTCTGTCTTGTCCGTTTAGATTGTCAGATTGTTTAGGACAGGGGTTGTATTTGTACAATAAGACTTAACTCTTAGGTATTGTGATAATAAATATAATTAGTAATAATCTATGCCCAGAAAGCATCAAATAATTTGTATAGACACATCTCATATCTTTAAGCAGTAATGAGTTCTGTAAATCCTGAAGAGAAGCAGAATAAAGGCATATATGTCATTAATACATGGTAATACTACTTTTGCCTCCATTAGGAAGTGAGGCAGTGTTTTTAATTCTTCCTCTTCATCATGTCTCCAGTCCACCCTTTCTGTATGGTTTGGTACAAATATTCTGCACAGGCCACTGCTTCTGGTGTTGGTGTTGCCAAATCTTGTGGGGTGCATTGCGGTGCAGGCATCTCAGGAGATGATTCTTGGTTTGCTTCTCCTGACAAAATACATTGGCTGGTTGTGTAGAGGCCCCATGATTTCATGAGGAAGTTGCATCTGCTGAGGTCCACTCTCAATGTTTAGACTCTGCCATGTGTGCCATTTGTAACTGGAGCTGGATACTAACTCCTCACTGGAGGTAATTTCTTACTTGCACCATTCAACAGCTTTGTCATCTAGTTTCTCCATTCTTTTTGCAAGAATGTAGTTGTGGTTGATTCTGATGATGTAGTCAGTGGTATGGTAGAGGACAAAAGGCAATTTCTCAATGAAAGACAATGGTGTGCTGGTTGATGTCAATATAGTGGGTGGTGATTGTCTGACTCCTGTACCTGCTAGTCAATGTTTTGCCCGCTACTTTCTTCCCAATGTAAGGTTGGGGGCAAAGAAGGAGGCACTACACCATATAGCACATATAGGGAGGGAACTGGGGTGGGTTTTAGGCACTCTGTTATAATTCTGCATGTATCATTTAGGGTGGTATCAGTATGTTTACTGTGACTTGAGCATCCCCAGGTGGTGCAGGCATATTCAGCCACAGAGAAACAAAGTGCTAAGGCAGTAGTGCCTAGGGTGGATGGATGTGCTTCCCAGTTGGAATTCGTGAGCTTATGCAGAACATTGTTTTGTTGACCTTGGCTTTGGTATTTAATATGTGCTTTTTATAATTAAGTGTATGGTCCAGTGTTACCCCCTAAGTAAACTAAGTATATCTGATGTTCGAGACTTTGGTCACCCCAGGTGAGATTTAGGTGTCATTCCACATCCTGGTTTCTCAGTTGAAAAGCACAGACTTGAGTTTTTCTAGGGTTGGGTTTGAGGTAACTGTTTAGGTAATAATCTGACATCTGATTCAGTGCCCTCTCTAGCAACTTCTCTGTGTCCTCAAAGTTATTCTGCTGTGTGATAATGCAGAGCTTGTCAGCACCGATGAAACACTGACATTTGGTAGGAAGGGCTGATTGTTAATCAGTGGGGGGAGCACACTGCCTGGTAGTAAGCCCTTCATTTCAGAGTGCCATTTATTTTTCTGGCCATTTAGCTCCACGTAGAAGTGCCTGTTCTCCAAGGCTAGGGGCAGAAGTTGCACATAAACCAGTTTAAGTGATCAGAAACTGGTTTAAACCTGTAAAAGAACAGAAATTCAATGCACATAAACCAGTTTCAAAATGGCTGAAACTAGTTTAAGATAAACCTGGTTGAATGTAGTATCAGACTTAACTGACTTAGGTCAAACTGCTTTATGGAACTTCTGTCCCAGACCCTTTTCCTGATTTAAGTTAACACACTGGACTCCAGCATCCCAGGATGGGCTGAGCTGTGCTGTCTTCTCCAGCAGAGCAGGGTTGGCTGCACCCCTGTGTTTCCTAGCTGAAGCACTGTCACTGCTCTGGCTGGTTGAGAAAGGGTTGGGGTGGGAAACCATGCTTCAGAGTGTCCCCCTCACTGCTCCAGTGGCAGAAGCGGGGTGTGTGGCCAGAGACTAGTAACCTGAGGGGAAAGGGGGGGTTAATCCCTCCTCCCTGCCATGGGGGACCCCAGCTGACGTCTGTGTGGCTTCCCTCTCCGGCTCGGTGCTCAAGCAGTGAGAGCAGGGCCATGGCCACACCCCTGCCCTGGGCCTGGTGTGAAGTGGGGGAGGGGGAGGGAGAGGGGAATCAGAGAAGTGGGGCTGGCAGGGACCTCCAGAGGTCCTTTAGTGTCTAGTGCAGCCAGACCTGAGCCCTGGCCAGACCCTCAAGTATAATCACTAGAATCTGAATAGCAGAGGGTTTGCTTACCAGGAGGGCTCTGTAATGCTGGGGAAAAAAGCCACTGACGGCAGTGACTCTTTGACAGCCTGGCCCAGCCTGGTTGTGGGAAGCAGGACCTATGAAATTCATAGACTCATAGAATCTATGATTTGTCCTGGACCAGTCCAGCCCCAGTCCCGGGCACATGGTGGGGCTGGGCCGGGCTGCAGGGGCAGAGCCCTTCTCAGCCAGCTGCAGCTTGGGCTGGGGCCATGGGAGCTGTGTTCCTGGTTTTCTCCTGGCTCCCCATGCCCAGGCTGGGCTGGACTGGGCTGTTACAGAGCCACTGCAGCATGTAGGCCTCTCTCCCTCCTTTGCCTCCACTACAGTGGGGCTGGGGGAGGGCTGTACAGTGCTGCCTCTGGGCTCAGGACTGGAGGGGAGCAGCACTGAGCTGTGCTTTGGGACAGGGGGCAAAAAACAGTCACAGGAAACTCTTGGTGGCTTTTGTCCCCAGCACTACACAGGCCCCATGGTGAGCAAACCCTTCACTATTTAGATTCTAGTGCTTGTACCAGAGTTTCTGACCAGGGCTCACGCAGGGGCTGGACCACACACTAGAGGACCTCTGGAGGTCTCTACCAGCCCTACTTCTCTGTGTTTCCCCACTCCTTCCCCCGCTTCATCTGAGGCCTGGGGCTGGGGTCTGGCCATGCCCCAGCTATCACTGCTTGACCTTTCAGTGCCAGCTGGAGGCTGAGGTCTGGCCATGCTCCGCTCGACCCCCCTCCCCAAAATCCAGGCAAGGGCTGCTTTCTGGGGCTGTGCGAAGCTTCAGTAACTGATTTGATTCGGAGGAGATTCGACCCGATTTGGGGGCTGAATCTCCAAATCTGAATCAAATCGGGAGACCCGTTAAAAGGTCCAAATCAATTCAGAAGCCTCTGAATCAATTTGGAAGCCTCTGAATCGATGTGGAGATTTTGGTGGTCCCCGCTCACCACCACAGGGGAGCTGGAGGAAGGGGGGAGGGGACCATGCAGGAACCCCAGCGTGGCTCCATCATTTCCCACCAGCTCTCCTAGCCTCCCTGAGTGACCCTCCCAGCCCCACCTCCTGCCCTCTCCCACAGCCCCTCCTCCATGGCTGCCCCACCCGGCCCCAGCATCCTGGGACTTTGAGGAAAAAAAAAAAGAAAAAAAATATCCCTGCACTCGCTAGCTCCAGCAGCAGAGATTGGGGCCTCTGGGGGTTCAGGCGGAGGCTACCCCCCCACACCTGGCAGCCACATGGCAGTTGCCGCATCATGCAGGTGCAGTGCAGTGCAGCCCAGCAGGGTGCCACATACTGTCCCGGCGCTGGGGCAGGTCCAGCAGTCACTTGGAGCCTGGCAGCACTCGGCGTGAGTGGCGCCAGCTTCCAGACATCTGCTGTGCGGGTGCCAGTTCGGGGGGGTGCTAATCCCCACTGGCCTGCACTGCATGGGGGGGCTCTGCCACAAGCCCTCAGAGGCCTCGATCACTGCTGCTGCAGCCAGTGATTGCAAGGTTTTTTGGGTTTTGGTTTTCTTTAAGTGCTGAGATGCTGAGGCTGGGCAGGGCAGCTATGGCAAGGGGCTGTGGAAGCAGGGGGTGGGGTGGAGACCTGCTCGCCACCACCATGCCCCTGCTGCTGACACTGCTGCCATCACCTGGCCTGATTTGGCAGCCAAATCTCTCAAATCCCAATTGGCCAAATCAAATCGGGACAGTGATTCGAATCACTGAATCAAATCATTGTCCCTCTGAATTGGCCGAATCTGAATCAAATACTTGCTGCTTCACAGAGGCCTACTGCTTTCTCCCCTTCCCCTCCTAGCCGACCCTGGCTGGGGTTCCTGCAGGCCAGGATGGGGGTTTAAACCCCTCCTCAATCATACT
>NW_017729004.1:69310106-69315349 GCF_001723915.1 Gavialis gangeticus | reverse complement strand
CCCCCCCCCCCCCCCCCCTTTCCGGTTCAGCTTTTCTCCAGTGTTCTGGCCACTGCCGAAGCGAAGGAGGAGCGCTCCCTGGCTTCTAGCCTGCATTTCTGGAATCATATTGAATATCTATTCACTTGCTTCTCAGTTCAGTCTACACAGCTAACCTGCAAAGATTGACTTGATTCAGGCTTTTTGAATATCTGTACCTAGCCCACAAGGCTACGGATTGTTGGGCTTAGGTCTATGTCATCAGTCATGAGGTACAGTTTGTGGATCATGATGTGGTGTTGGACAGCGCTGTATGCAGAAGATGGAACAACAGATGCTGCATCAGTGATCAGCTTCTGTTGGAAACCATCTTTGATGTTCTGTGTAAGGTTTAAAAATTGGCCTGCACAGGACTGACCTGGTCTAAACCCCACTCGATGTCATGTAAGTTTAGAATCTTTCAAGGTCGACATTTCTTGCAGGATAAGATGTTTGTAGAGTTTGTATGTGATGCTGAATAGGAAGTTCAGGCTATAACTTTTTGGTCATAAAAGGTCTTTTCCTTTTTAAAGGACAGATAAAAGGTCCAAGATACAAGGTTTGGGCAGAGCTGTGACTCTTGCCTTCCTCCATACTGCAGATATTTGTTTATTCATCAGACATACGTTGAATAGCTCAAGGAGCCCTTGATTATAAAACCTTGGTTTCAAACTGTACAATTTTAAAACCACAAAACCAACTGTAATTTTAGAAATTTAGATATTCTGCAAAGTTGTTTGTCACATTTTTCCCTTGAAACTTTTTTGACTACCTAATAGCATACCTGTGTTATGTTATGAACTTTTTATTATTTTTTACCACACTTCATCATGGAATTTATAAAACACAACATGTTCAGTTTTGCTTAGATGCTTAAAGAAAAAAGTTACATGAAGAAATGTCCATCCTCCCTTTGGGTTTTTTATGGTAAATAAACGCTGTGAAAAGGTGAACACTAACGGTATTAGGCTACTTAGATGGTTGTCAGGCCTAACTTGGGGGTTCTGTTACTCTCCTTTAAGATGCTAAAAGCAACAAGTACATAATTCATGTTACTAATGCAAAGTCCCAGACAGGGAACAATACAGAAGCTATATTTAGGGAGAATGATTCCATGTTAAAAAGCTAAAAGATGTTAAAGGAAAACATCTGTACTCCTCCCTCAAATGAGGATTCAATTATGAATCCCTTGATACTAAACAGTTCCATGAAAGAAGGACAGAGATCGGAGAAGATTTTGTTGTTTGTTCTTTTTTAAATTAATAAATACTTTAAAATGTAATATTGTGCTGTGTTTATTTCCAGCATATTGGTTTATGGATTTTGGGAAAAAACCCCAACTTTTATGACACACAATTTTAAATTATGGAGCATGGAATTAATACAAGTCAATAAAAATTCTTTGCAATCCAGTCTTTTGTATAATTAACAGGTTTTTTTAAGTGAAGATCTATAAGAATGTATTTGGTAATAAAATGCATTTTTTGTGTGTCCCTATGCAGGTACACTTGAATGTTTCAGAAAACACATCTTTCAGCAGTGAGATGGAAGACCTAACTAGGATTAAGGAATTTGCACGAGAAGTGAAAAAGAAAAATATTTTGGTTTATGGTCTTCTTATCCATTACAATAAGGTATATAATTCACTTTATAACTGCAAATTATCCCCTTTTGTAAATTATATGATTAATGATAGGAAGCGTCATCTTAAAGTCAAAGAGAAATAAATACTACTTGGAAAAGTTTTGTTGGAAAGATTCTTGCCTGTTCATGTTCAATATTGAACAGTGCCTGTGGTTACAGGAAAAAATGCATGTGGATTTATTAGAGAGAAAAATAGTTTTAAGTTAGAAAGTGAAAATATTAGAGACTTTTTCCTTTGGTGTTCAGTTTTAATACTTGCCATTTGCAACATTTATAAAATGGACACTATTGAAAGTATTTGTAATCTGTGGTTTTCATAAGTTTTTTGTTCCCTTTCAAAACAACGTTTGGTATTCAGGTAACAGAAAGGGCATGGCATATAGGTGGTGAAACAAACAGTGTTTCCAATAGCAGCAAATTGCCTAGGCTGGAGGCAAAATGAGTTAGCCAACGGCATACTTTGTACTCACAAAAGCTATTTAAAATAGGCCATTTTTGTTTGCAGACATGTTCTGCCTACAAAAACAGTAGGTTGTGTTGCCTCTGGTGCGCATATAATATTTGTTGGTTGTGTAGACAGCTTCAGAACCTCTGCATTTAAGAGAGAAACAAGTTAAATATTCAACTGAAACTTTAATAAGGTAGAATAAATGGAATTATTTACTGACTTTTTAGACTATTGTAGGGCTTTAGATTTATATGCATCCAGCTAATCACAGTTATAATTCAATATATATTGTCCTGGTTTTCCAAAGATGCTAACCCCCCAAATCCGGTTGACTTTAATGGGAGTTATGAGTACTCAATACCTTTGGAGAATCAGGTTTTTCATGCTTAAGAGCTTTAAAAGGACTTTGCTTTTCAGTATGTAAGTTTCTCTTACATAAGGGTGGATATAAAAAATAAATTGCATAAATTATTTTGCTTAGTAAGTAAGTACACTGCATTCCATTTTACCTGAAAAGCTGCAGCTATTTGGCAGACAGAGAAAAAAATTAAATCCTACCTTTTGATACGAGCGAGCTGACTTTTATGTGTTATAAATCAGCTATACTTCTTGCACATCAAAAACTTTGAATGCTAGATTCAACTTTTGAGTGATTATTTTATAATGTCGTAAACATTTCCAGCACTCAGACTGTACAAGGAAGCTGTATTGGCAAGATAGAACAATACGAGCTTTTCCTGCTAATGGAACTATAATTCATAGCAAAAAGGATTTACACAGCTTTACCGAGACAGATTCTAAAGTGTCTCAAATCACTATACCCCTATTTAAAAAAAATCCCTAAATGTGTATTTACATCTTACAGACTTAATACTGTTATCCATGACTGTCTATAAAATATATTTTTAACCTTAACCTATATTTACATGAATGACCATAATGGCACTTGTGGAACCAAAAAATCCAGGAAAACCTTCATTAAATCTTACAAAATACTGGCATGTATTAGTTGGTACAACTTTTACAGTCTTACAGTGTGTTGTAAGAACTTATAATCGTATTTCTGATTAATTTCTAAATTTATGTCAGTGTTAGATGTCTGGATTTCTGTTATTCCTAACACGCTAGTTTTAAGCCTACCGTGTCTGCTTTTTCTTTAGCAAGGATTCAATTCATATGTGATGACATAAATGATATATTAAAATATACATGCACTGATCGTTAAATAAAATTATCCTCAGTTTTAGAAATTGCCTCCAGTATTTTAGGTACTTTGTGTACTCCAAATTAAAAGCAAATACAACTATTTGTAATGATAGTTGCACACTTCTAAACTACCTTATGAAACCAGAAATTTTCTTGTTCTCTGTGGCTTCTGCATATCTGTCTTCACCTGGTTTTTCAACAGCCTTTTGATATCTCTTCCAATATCTCTTCATTCTTCTTTTTGCTCCCTGGTCTCTAGTTTGTCCTGTTTTTTTAGAGCAGGTAACAGTGAAATTACTGGTTTGAGGGGTTTTGTCTGTTTTGTGCTCTGTCTTTCTCACTCAGTAGCAGCTAAATGGTGCTTTGGATGGAAGTATCTGTTCCAGACTCTATGAAGTTTGCACATACATATTCTTGCAGTGTAGTGGGACACCAAGAAAGCAAAGAAGAGAACTTTGGGCAGTGTGTGTTCCTAGAGTTGTCTGGCTTTGGTCAATATGGATAAAAGAACAGAATGTGGCTTTCAAGTAACGTGGTGCAGAAGACCACTTAAGTTGGGGAGGTCTAGACATTAGAGATCTGGGATCATACAGTTTTCTTTATCCTACCTTTTATTCTTATCTGTAAAGGTTCTGGGTTCATTAGGTAAGAAGATATTAATGCAGCTGTTGAAATGTAGTTTGGAGATATTCAGCAGATAGTATAAACACTACAAATTTAATTTTCCCAATACAGGCAAAAGGATCTAGGAATTACTCCTGTGACACAATGTAAAAAGCCTTAAACAAGGGATCTGAAAGACAAAAAGTACACATCCTGCTGCTGATCTATGTAAGGGAGTTGCTGTGGGTGAAAGTGGTTCACTAGATGAGAAGACGTGTCTGCTAGGTTAGATGTGCCACACTTCATTCGGCCAGACACTGATGTGGTCCTCAGGCAATGTCGATGGGGCCTGTGTGTTCTGTGTATCCCTTCTCCACGCTGAAGCCATAGAGAGTTTGTCTGTGCTTAGCCTGAGAGTCTTGCTTTTTAATATAAGTTGCAAGTCATCAGTTCACTCCTTGGTGTTAGCTGCGATGATGGCCCTCATGCAAATACTGAGAAAGTGGATCCAGCAAACTACAGGCCCATCAGCCTGACTTCTATCCTGGGGAAGATCTTAGAAAAGTTTATTAAAGAGGCCATCCTTAATGGACTGGCCGACGCCAATATCCTGAGGGATAGCCAGCACAGGTTTGTTGTGGGTAGGTCTTGCTTGACCAATCTCATTTCCTTTTCTGACCAGGTGACCTATCACCTGAACAAGGGGGAAGAGATTGATGTCATATATCTTGACTTCAAAAAAGCCTTCAATCTGGTATCCCATGAGCACCTCTTGGCGAAACTGGCCAATTGTAGCCTTGGGTCCACCACGATCCGCTGGCTGGGAAATTGGCTCTGTGGATAGACCCAGAGGGTAGTAATTGATGGAAGTCAATCATCATGGTGTCCTGTGACCAGCGGGGTCCCCCAAGGCTCTGTTCTTGGACCCATATTGTTCAACATCTTCATTAATGATGTGGACATTGGAGTCAGAAGCAGACTGGCCAAGTTCACCGATGACACCAAACTTTGAGACAAGGCATCCACACCAGAAGACAGGCAGGCAATCCAGGCTGACCTGGACAGGCTTAGCAAATGGGTGGACAAGAACCTGATGGTGTTTAACACTGAAAAATGCAAAGTTCTCAACCTTGGGAGGAAAAACCTGCAGCATCCTTATAGGCTCGGCAGTGTTACGCTGGCTAGCACCACAGAAAAAAGAGACTTGGGGGTCATCATTGACCACAATATGAACATGAGCCTGCAATGTGATGCTGTGGCTAGTAAAGTGACCAAAACACTGGCTTGCATTCATAGATGCTTCTCAAGCAAATCCCGGAATGTC
>NW_017729004.1:69304018-69305106 GCF_001723915.1 Gavialis gangeticus | reverse complement strand
ATTTACCATGAGGACATCATAGGAGACTGAGACAGCATGGCAGAAGGTGACCAGTGTCATCCCTCAGGGTTCAGTAGTTGGACCAGAGCTTTTCCACATATTTATCAATTATTTGGATTCGGTATTAAAAGCGTACTGGCAAAATTTGTGGATGACACCAAATTATGGGGGAGTGCAGTCACGCTCAAGGACAGGCTGGTGAAAGAGGCTGACCTGGACAGGCTTCTGAGGTGGGCAGATCATAACCTGATGATGTTTAGCATGGAGAAATATAAAGTGCTGCATCTGGGGAGAAATAATCTGCAGCACACTTACATGCTTGGCAGTGCTATGCTTAACCAATACCGCAACTGAAGGAGACCTGGGGGTCATGATAGACCACAGAATGAACATGAGCCACCAATGCAGTGCTGTAGCTGGCAGAGCGAATCAAACACTGGCATGCATCTACTGATGCATCTCAAGCAAGACTAAGGATGTCATCTTCCCACTGTACTTGGCCTTGATGAGACCACAGATGGAGTACTGCATTCAGTTCTGGGCACCGCACTTCAGGAAGGATGTGGAAAAGCTTGAGAGAGTCCAAAGGAGGGCCATGTGTGTGATTAGAGGTCTGGAGAGCAGGTCATATGAGGAGAGGCTGAAAGACATGGGACTGTTTAGCCTGGAGAAAAGAAGACTTAGAGGGGACTTAGTGGCAGCTTATAAGTATATAAGGGGCGTACATCAGGACCTGGGGGAGCATCTCTTTACCAAGGCCCCCCAGGGGAAGACAAGAAACAAACTGGGCACAAACTGATTGAAGATTGCTTTAGATTGGACATAAGGGAAAACAGTGTGCAGTGGCGATGTGTAGGGTGTGCACCCTCTGAGAGTGCCAGTTCACCCCATGTCAGGCAACACTCCCTGTTTAGGTGATGGGCAGGGAGGCAGGTGGGAGCACTGATGCCCACCCTGTGAGCGCCGGCTGGGGAGCAGGGCCTCCAGCAAAAGTGGCTGTGTTGTTTCCAGAAGTGGTTGTGGAACTTCCAGAAGCAGTGTGGCCGTTTTTAGGTGAGTGAGATCGGCTGCGACCCCCCCCCCCCCCC
>NW_017729004.1:69299986-69304008 GCF_001723915.1 Gavialis gangeticus | reverse complement strand
GTTAGTGAAATTGGCCACAGGGGGACCCCCCTGACTCAAGAGGCACCAGTCGCCTATGGCAATTCAAGTACTGAGGGTCTGGAACAGATGCCCCCCAGAGATGGTACAGTCACCTACCCTGGCAATCTTCAAAAAGTGTCTGGATGTCTACCTTACTGGAGTTATTTGTCCCCGGCAGTCTTTCCCACCCAAGTGCAGGGGGACTGGACCCAGTGATCTTGTAAGGTGCCATCCAGCCCCTAACATTTATAAAACTATTAAAAATGTGCATATATAATCATATTATAAAAGCATATAGGATTACAAATTAAGGGTTTTCATTAGAGTGCAGTTTTAGCGAAGTAGGGTATATGTCACTTGATATTTATGAGGAGGCTGAAATAAAATGCTCATGGAGTTATTGACAGTGATAGAAGCAATATGAAGTCAACAAGAAAAATTTATATCCACTTAAATACTTTCTTTAAATTTACTGTTTTTCTTTTAATTATAAAGGACTGACAAATATGTTTTAACTGATTGGAGAAAGATAGATATTTTTATGGACAAAGGAAAGTGTGGAGTTAATTAGAAAAAGTAAAGCAGAACTAAAGACTTCAACCCCATGTACAAATTAACTGCTTTCTGTTCTCTAGCTATAGTATGTCTCTTAATAAGCATCTGCACTTAGTGCCTGTAAACAAACGATGATATATATCAAATAACTATGCAAAGAATTCTAAGATGATACTGACACAAGGGTTAGATTTTTTTAGCAACAAATCTATTTTGTGTTTTGCATAAATAAATGTATTTCTTAACTGTTGGGAAAACATTTCCTAAGACAAAAATCTCTCGACACTTTTACAAACACAAATCAGATCCTATTTATAAAGCTTCCTGTATTCAGCTTGAATTAATAATTTTTACAGGGAAATACTTTAAAAATAATTTGTTTTGGTTTTTAGTAATTTTGTTCATCTGCTTCTTAGGATCAGATATTGTCCCATCACCAATGTGAGTAGGAAAAAATGGCATGGTCAGAAGATTTCACTGGTCAAAGCTTATAGAATTATCATTTGAGGAGCTTGTATGCTCTTGGAATATAGTAGGGCCATGGCCAGTAGTTAGAGCGAATACAAATGTGGATGTGTCTTTTTAATTACTGTATTTACTGGAATCCAAGAGAGGTCCCCCTTATTTAGCATAGGGGGTAAAAGCCCCTTGTTTTGGATTCAAATATAAGGCTGGTAGTGGGGGGAGGGAACAGCAGAAGAACTCTGTTGTGGGTCTGACACTAGTTCAGACCTGAAGCTGCAGGCCCCTTCCACCTCCACTGGCTGTCCACACACCATCATCATCTCTTAAACTAGATTTAAACTAGAACATAATCACAAGCTCATTGGTTGTGACTAAAATGTTCTCACACTGGGTCTTACTTAGTTCCTTACTGGTAGTTCCCAGGGCAGCCCAGTTATCAGTCATTTAATCTCCTGTAGCCATCTTGCTGCACAGCTCTTCTCCCTGATGGCTGCAGGGCTAGCCCTGCAATAAGCACTCTTAATCTATGGCTCCCTGGCTGCCTACTCCCCTGCAGCTAGACCGTAATGCACAGTTTTCACTCCAGTTGGGGATCTCCCTGCTGTTGCTCCTTTCTTAAGGTAATGGGAGCCTTTGGCTCCCTGTTACAGCCATACAACAGCAGTGGCAGCAGCTGTGGCTGGGCGCCAGGGCCAGGGCTGGGACTGGAGCTGCCACCACCATAACTGCTGCCCCATGCCAGGCTGGGGCTGGAGCAATGATGTGCTCTGGGCCCTAGACTGGAGTTGGGCTGGAGCCAGAGGGTAACTCAGTGGACAAGGGGGTTGGGGACAGGGGAAAAGGCACTGGGAAGGAGCAGGTGGTGGCAGGGGAGCAGTGATAATGATAGAGATCAGGTTGGGCAGACAGGTGGGAAAGTATTGCAGGGGCAGAAACCAAGGGGTATAGGAACCACAGGAGGGGTCAGGCTTAGGACAGTGCAGGCATAGGAGGGCAGGCAGGAGAAGGGGTAGCTGGCAGGGGGACAGATGCTAGGGCATATGAGAGTGAGCAGGCCCTGATTCCCCTGCCACCTGCCCCCTACCACTGGTTGCCCCATTGCAGTGGTGGGAGGGGACAAATTCAAGATGACTCTCCAATAATTAGATCTCAAGTAAAATTAAAATGAATTTTTCATGTATAGAATCTAATTATTGGAGGGCTGTCTTAAATTCAAAGTCATCTTGCATTCAGGTAAATATGGTATATTTTATTTCTTTTTAAACATAGCTCTTTTAAAAATTAAACGTGAACTTCTGGTAGTCTGTGCTAAGGTCTAGAATGACTGGACTCTGTTAAAATTTAAAGATCAAGCATTAGATATTTTCCTCAAAAGTTTACAAAAATACCTGAACATTAAGAAGGTAGAACCTGTGTGCGAGGGGCCACAAGAATGAAGTCCTGTTTGAAAGTGTCTGAGTTAGTGTCAAAAGGGAGAGCAACAAGGGTGACATTGTAGTGCATGTCTCTGTAGAGCACCAAACCAGGAGGATGAGGTGGATGAGGCTTTATTCAAACAGCTAGCAGAAGTCTCCCTGTCACAGACCCTGGTTCTCATGGGAGACTTCAATCACCCTGACGTCTGCTGGGAGCACAACCAAGCAGTGCACAGGCAATCCAGGCAGTTTTTGGAGAGTGTAGGGGACAACTTCCTGGTGCAAGTGTTGGAGAGGCCAACTAGGGACTGTGCTGTTCTTGACCTGCTGCTCACGGAGGGAAGACTTGGTAGGGAATATGGAAGTGGATGGGAACTTGGGTAGCAGTGACCACAAGATGATAGGGTTCAGGATCCTGAGGAAAGGAAGGAAGGAGAACAGCAGAGTAAGGACTCTGGACTTCAGAAAAGCAGACTGACTTGCTCAGGGAGCTGATGGACAGGATCCCCTGGGTACCAGCCTGAGGGGAAAGGAGTCCAGGAGAGCTGGTTGTATTTCAAAAAACCTTACTGAGGGCTCAGGAATGAACCAGCCTGATGGGCAGAAAGACTAGCAAATATGGCAGAAGACCAGCTTGGCTTAGCAGATAACTTACCTATGAGCTAAAACATGAAAAAAGAAGCTTACAGGAAGTGGAAAATTAGACAAATGACTAGCAAGGAGTATAAGAGTATTGCTCAGGCATGCAGGGATGAAATCAGGAAACCCAAAGCACAGTTGGAGTTGTAGCTAGCAAGGAACATGAAGAGTAACAAGTGTTTCTACAAGTATGTCAGCAACAAGAGGAAGATCCAGGAAGTGTTGGCCCCCAACTGAATGGGGGAACCTAGTAACAGATGATACAGAAAAGGCTGAATGAAGTACTCAATGCCTATTTTACCTCAGTCTTCACAGATAAGGTCAGCTTCTAGACTACCACACCAGGCAGCAGTTTGGGGAGGAGGGAAGCAGACAGTAGTGACAAAAGAACAGGTTAGAGACTATTTAGAAAAGCTGGACATATACAAGTCCATGGGGCTGGATAGGATGCACCCGAGGGTGCTGAGGGAGTTGGCTGTTGGGACTGCAGAGCCACTGGCCATCATCTTCGAAAACTCAAGGTGATCAGGAAAGATCCTGGATGACTGGAAAGGGGCAAACATAGTTTGCCATGTTTAAGAAAGAGAAAAAGGAGGATCCAGGGAACTACAGACCAGTCAGCCTCACCTCAGTCCTGGAAAAAATCATGGAGCAGATCCTCAAGGAATCTATTTCTAAGCACTTGGAAGAGAAGGTGATTAGGAACAGTCGGCATGGATTCACCCAGGACAAGTCATGCCTGACCAATGTGATTGCCTTCTATGATGAGATGAGTGGCTCTGTGGAACACTGGCAACATGTAGAACATGAACAACGACCTGGAAGATGGCATAGAGTGCACCCTCAGCAAGTTTGCAGATGACACCAAGCTGGGGAAGTAGCAGAAATGCTGGAGTATAGGGCTAGGATTCAGAGAAACTATGACAAAATGGAGGATTGGGCCAAAAG
>NW_017729004.1:69286673-69294986 GCF_001723915.1 Gavialis gangeticus | reverse complement strand
AAATGCTGGAGTATAGGGCTAGGATTCAGAGAAACTATGACAAAATGGAGGATTGGGCCAAAAGAAAATCTCATTATATTCAACAAGGACAAGTGCAAAGGCCTGCATTTAGGACGGAACAATCCCGTGCACCAATACAGTCGGCAGATTGACTGGCACTGCAGCAGCTCTGCAGAAAAGGACCTGGGGGTTACAGTGGACAGTTAACTGAATATGAGCCAGCAGTGTGCCCTTGTTGCCAAGAAGGCTATAACAGCATATTGAGCTGAATTGGTAGGTTTATTGCTAATAGGGGTGTGTGAAGTGGGCTGTATTCGATTTGGATTTTGGACTCAGCCTGAATCTGGGACAGTGATTTGATTAATTGATTTGGATCACTGTCCCTGATTTGATTCCGCCCAATCCGAATCTGAAGGTTTGATACTGATTCAGAGAATCAGCTATTTAGCCATAGACATAGCTTTAAATGTTTTTTCTAGATACCTTGAGGTACCAGGTGTGGCTCATGAACATTGTGATGCAGTAGCAGTTGAAGTGCCCCACAGGAGCATGGGGGGCCCCCCATGTGCTCGGCAGCAAACCCAGAAGTGGACCGGAAGTACTTCCGGTTCATGTCCAGGCCCACCAGGGAGCACGCTGGGGGGCCCTCCTGTGCCTCCCCAGCTTGGTAATCGGCTGCGGGGGGATCCTGGGTGTCCCCCAAACCCAGGAGGCACCAGTTACCGAGCTGGGGGAAATGGGGGCGTCCCCCACGTGCACTTGGCGGACCCGAAAGTGGACTAGAAGTGCTTCTGGTTCACTTCTGAGTCTGTTGCCAAGCACACTGGGGAGCACCCCACGCTTCTGTGGGACACGCCATCCACCCCACCATCGTAGCATTCACAAGCCACCTGGTACCTTGAAGTACGTAGAAAACTTTTAAAAACTGTGTCTATGTCCAAATGGCTGAATCTTTTCAAATCTCTCTGAATTGATTTGGAGGGTTCCAGTTTGGTTTGGAGAGATTAAAGGGTCCCCTGCTTCAATTCAGATTCAGAGATTCAGCCACCAAATCAGGCTGAATCTCTGCTGAATCAAATCATATTAGGAAAAAAAGCTTTCTCACTGGAAGGGTAGTAAAGCACTGGAACCGGTTACCCAGACAGGTGGTAGAATCTCCGTCCCTGGAGATTTTCAAGACCTGGCTAAACAAAGCTTTGCCTGGGATGATCTAGCTGGGGATGGTCCCGTTTTGAGCAGGGGTTTGGACTAGATGACCTCCTGAGGTCACTTCCATCCCTAATTTTCTAGGATTCTGTGAGTGATTCTATGAGTTGGAAATGGTAGGAGTCCTACTTTGTGCTGAAAAATGCAAGATAAAGAATGGCTAAATCCAACTTAACTTGTTTGCAAGATTAACCTTGTTGAAATCACTGGGTTGCCTATGTAAGATCTATGAAGCCTGTGATCTAAAAAGTGTGTAAGATCAGAGATTCATCGTTTTTGGAGAATTTTGTATATTCATAATTTGTCCCACTGCATTTAGAAGGTGTAGCAGTTTGAGGCTACAGCATGAAGTTATGTATCAAATGTACTGTAATGTTTGATGGCACTAAAGTAGCAAAGGAATTTTCTAAAAATTGAAGCTTTATATACACTCATTAAGCTTCTTTAATATAATTCTTATTATTATTGTATACAAGAAAGACACAAATGAAAAACATAGTCTTTGAGTTTAAAATGGAAATCCAGCCACTTGGTTTATTATTTTTATATGAATCTGAAAGTAGAAAAGAACAACTTAGGTACAGTTAGGAGCATTTATATTGAATTCCACAGCTTTATTTCTTAATCCTTCTTTTAAGCTTCTAATTTGAGCCTGTTTTGTGCAATTAAAGGATTTAAATACTTCATTGAGGGTGGTCTTAAAAATAGAGCTTTCTGTTAATTAAAGAAAAATGATGGGTATTTGCAGTTGGTGATTTTTAGCACTGGTAAAGGAAAATGATGGAAAAGAAGTTGTGACAACAGGAAGTTGTTACAAATATGATTATTGAGTATATATTGATAAGACGTTCATTTTTTGAAACAGTCCTGTGTTTGTCAGCTCAATGAAACAAGTCAGATAGATCAGGTTGTCAATGGCTAAAGAAGCCAGATTGTTCATCCTGATATTAGGCTTTCTGAATAAGGACTGCAGTAATTTGCAGACTTTCTTTGTGCTTACTACTATGTGCGTGTGCGTGTGTACATGTATGTGTGTGAATGTTTGGTTGCATCTTGGAGCGAAAAAAGGTAGCAGTACACCAGTTGTGGTTTCTTTTCTTCTAGTGACTGATATTAAGATGATGACTTGTTCATTCTTGTAGGAAAAATAGTAAAATGCCCTCCATAATATGAGATGAGTTTGTTTTCAGGCAATATTTCTGTTAGTGTAAAATCAAATAAGGTGATAAATATCCTTTTTACCTATTGAAAGCTTAAACAACGGCACGTGAAATTATTGAATATTTATAAATGTTTTTGCATTGAATAATAAGTAGTTGAGTGCCATCCTTGGTGGGCATTAAAGAACTTTAGTCTACGATACAGAGGGCCTCCGTGACACCCCTCCGAACTTTTTTTCCTCTTTTTAGAAGAAGTAGCCTTACTGCTCTTTGAGAACTTCCAAAAAGTATATAATATCTTTGTGGGGTTTTTTTCATTTTGACCCATTCTGAAATTGGGTCAGTCACTGAATATTGACTGAGTTCAAGGTGATATAGTGAACCTTGCAAATGGCTACAAACAAAGCAGCATTCTGTAATATTCAATATAATTAGTAAAACAATATAGCAACAACTAACAACATTAGTAAAACAATTAATTTTCACTGCTCTGGAACATTTTTTTAACTGTAAATTCCAGGTTTACTAAAATTCTGGTAAAATTTAAGGCTTTGGTTCAAGAGAGCACTTACAGGCTTCCTTTTTAAGTTGCTGAAAATTTACTTAAAGGGAACATTTGACATTTCACACTCAATCTAATGAGAGTACTGTTGTGTACCATGAAAAGCAGGTACAAGTAAATGCCTGTGATGATAAAGTTTCTAAATTCTGGTATGTGATCCTCATGCCCATCCTAAGGCAAATTCAGGATTGTACCTTTTCACATCACAGGAATATTTATTAGTTTGTGGACCTAGAGGTATGTACATGTGTTACATTTAGATCACACTAATGGATGGGTGTGCAAGCATTTGCAGGACTTAGATGCCCCTAAAAATGGTGCACCTGATCTAAAGTTAGTTCTGGTGAGAGGTAAACTGGACCCACCCATCCCCACCCTCTTTACCTGCCAGTCTCCACCTCCCCACACCTGACTGACTTGCGTTCAGCTGCCTTTGCCTCCTCCTGGCAACTAGCAAATATTTGCATGCTCCGATCCAGACTCAGGTTTAGGCTGCTTAATTTAATCTACTTCATTAGCTAACACTGATATCGTAAAGAGACAAAATCTAAGGGCCCCTCTAGATGTGTAGGCAAAGACATGTGCATGGCAGGAAGGATGACTGTGGGGTTGCAAATTAGATCTTATCACACCTTATTGCTGAGCTCCTCTGGCACTGGCAAGTAGAAACTCCTGCAGCTGGGAGCTCCCCAGAATAGTGAAAAGTGTGGCAGATGTGGCAAAACACTAAGCCACCATTGACAACAATGTTCAGCAATAAATACAAAGTGCAGGAGATATCACAACAAAGGACATTTTGCAAGGGAGTGTAGATCATCCAGCTTAGCAGAAATAATTTAGGAGAGGGAGATGGCGTCAGATGACAGTGAGCCAATGCTATTAGGAACTATTTCCTCAGTAAAAGGACTAGCAATTTGGTATACTAATATATATCTCAGTGGTTGCATAATTAAATTCAAAATAGACACTGGAACTACAGTTACTGTCATCCCTGCAAAAGCTTTTGCTCAATCGTGGAATGGAGCTCTGCAAAGGTCAGATAAATTTCCTAGGGGGTGTAATAGGAAGCTTAGTGCCCCTGTTACTTTAAGAGGAGAAGGGCTGCAGACAGGGCTCAGGTGGTACTCAAGGGAAGACATGTGACCAGAAAGGGGCTTAGAGAATATATACACCCAGAGTCTAAACTGGGGCAGGTAGTCTTGTTCTGGAGGCCATGGGAGAAAGAGCTCCTGACTCACACCAGGTATACACATGAGCCCAGGAGTAGGGCAGGAAAGTAGGATATTATGGACTTGCCTGGAGAATACAGGTGGACTGGGTTTGAGACAAGTAAAGGGAAGTTACAAGGTCCAAGTGGTACCAGAGTGGCGTGCAGCTGTTTAGGGAGTCAAGTGCTGGGGCCCAAAATACAAAATAGGTTCCTCCCCAGGGGAGTAAGTCTAGAAGAGAGAGAGAGGGACTGGAAAATAGTTCTTAAGAGGCAAGAACCAGGGCCAGGGGCTCATAGCCCAGCGGGGCATAATCACAGCCTAGGAGAGGTGAGAACCGGGGCCAGGGGACCATAGCCTTAAAGGGGTGAGAATAACCCCTCTTTAAGGCATTGTGTCCTACCTGAACCCCAAGGCATTCCAGCCCTAAGACAGTTGTTGGGAATGGCCAGCCAACTTGGAAATGTTTTGCCAAACTTAGCACAGCTATTAAAACCCTTAAGAGATCTTAATTGATGCAATTTATGGGTCTAGGGGAATGTACAACCAGGCCGTTCAATACAATCAAAGAACTACTGGCATTGCCACCTGTTTTAGCACAGTCTTCAATAAATTACTCCATGGTAATCACAGCAGATGTATCTTCATATGGATTAGGATCAGTCTGCATTCAAACACAACCAGAAGAACACCAGAAGCCTACTGCATTCATATCAGGATGTCTTACAGGCACTATGCAGTGCTATGCTCAAGTGGAAAAAGAAACCTTGGCAGTCACTTGGACCTCTGAATGGCTCAGCTCTGACTTGGTTGCCCTGAATTTTAAAATAGAAGCAGATCAAAAACCCTTAGTGGCATTGCTGGGATCCAAAGCAAGAAAGGTCAGCAAATTTTAAATTTATCTCTGCTGTTAGAGCTTCTGCAAGTTTGTTAGCTGCATAGAAAATGAGATTACTTTTTGTATGTCCTTACATGTGCCCTTTTTAGAAATGTGTCTTCTAGCACACCTTTAATTGGCCCCGACAGAGTTTCCCCACCACCCTGTCAATCAAAATGGTCCAGGCTTATTTTACATGGGTCTTTTTGTTTTCAAAAGTGTATGACTTTTAGAGCAGGATGTATGGAAACTTGGTTTTGTGAGATGACATACCAGGATATGTAGGAGAAAGGAAAATATACAGCACATAAAGATGGCAAGCTGCAAAAATGCTGTATACTATAATTTGTGTTTGATATTATAATGGACTAGGAAATAAACAGTGAATTGGAACAGTTTGTGAAAACAAATACTTGGAGGATCAAATTGGAGTTGTTTAATCTTCAGATCTGTTACCAGTTACTCAGATTTCCAGTATCACAAAAAGTTTTACTGGTGGGCCATTATCTTTTGATAATGGCATTATATAGACAGTTCAGTTATGATACTAATGACATGAGAGCACCTGTTGCTAACTTTTTTTAAAAATGGTCTGTTTTTGTATTGTTCCTAGTTGCAATGAAAACCAGCTAAGTTCATTGCATTTGCTTAGGGACAGTTCCCCGTTCAGATTCTTAGTATTGCCATTTTGTCTGAATGCTGTATTTGAATCCTCCAGTCCTGAAGGCAACTGAATGCCAGATCCATAGGAGGTTCAGAATTTAATTTTCTAGATATTGAAACTTATGTATTGTTCCCAAAAGTCATCACTTAGCATGTACCAGTAATATGTTTGACACTGACCTATGCAGATATGTCTGGACTGAAATAATGTAAGGCCTCTGATTTCTTGGTTTTATTTTTTCTCACTTGAGTGAAATATTCTATTTGAATTGTATTAAGTGTACTACATGTACTTCAAAACATATTTTAAAATGTTAATAACTTTGCCATTTTTTCTTTATACTCAAAATCCTTCTTCTGCATTTTGACTGAAATACAAGTTAAAATAAAAATCAGTGAATTTCAGTGAATAATCTAAATAATTTTATCTCAAAGCAACTTAGTTGTAAGTTCCTGAAAAGTTTATAATGGAAGTGCTGACACAGCATGTGGTATTAATGACATTACTGTAATCAACAAATATATGATTTTAAAACACTTTTCTATGACATTGGGTCGCCTGTCACATAACTAGATTTTTATGTAATCACATAGCACACAAGTGTTAGATAAGGTTTGGGATTTTAAAGCTTGAATTTAGTGATCTGTATTTTTGAATGATGGTCAGGCTGACATGCATGCCATTAATCTGTCTCTTGGAGCCCATTAATTTCTTTTATTTAAACTGTTTATTCCTTGTGTGTATAACAAAAACAAATTACATTTAAATCAAAGTAACACTATTTTTTACCACAGAGGTTTACATTTTCCATCTTTAGAAACTCTTGTGTTCTGTATGAGCGCAAAACATTACTATAGTAATGTTCCATTATATTATTTACATACAAATCTGTAGTTTTGATGCCTTTAATATATTTATGGATATAACTTTTTCTGCCAAAAGATGTTCTTGCGTTATTTACATCCAATATGGCTATCTTTGACGGTGCTAAAATACAAGCATATATGTTTTGTTTGAAGAATGTAATCTTTAAATTTGTTGTTTTGAAAACATGTAATAGACAGGACACCTACATCTTCAACATTTATTTGCAGGAAAAATGGGAATCTATTTTCAATGTATCTCAATGAAAAATGAATGCTTTAACGTTCAAATTCAGTATTGAACCACATTTTTCTTGGGTATTTACAAATGCATTTACAAAAGCACAATGTGGTTGTGGCAGACTATTTTTTAAAAATAAAAGATCATCTTAGAAACTGAAATTAAAACCTTAAATTTATAAAGGGTACATATTTTTATTCTGCAGTTTTATTTTTCCTTTAAATATGAACTGTATATGAAAAAAATAATTATTTTATGGTATTCCTATTGTTGTTGACTTTTTTATTTCTATACTATTACTAAAAATTTGCTCTGGGTTTCTCTTACTCTTCAAGCAGGCTCTTTATAATTTTCTCCCTTCACCAGTAAGAGAAATTTAGGATTAGCTGCCTGATGTATAACAGTGCTTAGGCATGGTTAGGGACCTATCAAAATTGTGATTTTTGCAATTTTCATGGAAACTGTGATTTCTTCAGAAAGCTCCACATAGAAGCACAGGCTCTGTGCTTTTGGCAGTCTCTCTGAAAAAGCATTTATTTTCCATAAGTTTCTGTCTCCCTCTAGGGACCGTCATATTAATGTTACATTTTAATGCCCATTTTCAAAAAGTGGACAATGTGTGACCAAAGCAATTAGAGGCCTGCTAGCTTGACTTTTACAGTAGATAAGATTTTAGAACAGATACTTAAGGAAAGAATAGATATTGAATTAAATGAAAGATGGGGCAATTGTAAAGAGGATGATCTGCATTAGAAACTAATTTAATATATTTCTATGATAAGAACACAGACTTCTTGGATAAGGGTAATGCAATTAATTTAATTTATAGAGTTATAAGCAAAGATTTTGGTAACTTTCCTCATGGCAAATTATTTGCCAAACTGGAGATGATGGAGATCAGTGCTACAACCATGCATTGGTTTAGGAGCTGTTTTGATGGGAAATTTCAGCAGATTATGCTGAAAGCGAAGTTACCTGACTGAAGGACAGGATGTGTTCCTCAGGGATTGGTCTTAATGATCTATCCTCTTAAATTTTTTTGTAATATATAGTGTAACTAGGGCACTGCAAGAGGGGCACCAGCCTGGGTGCTGACTTAGGGAGGACACTGTTATGGCACCCTCTTCCCCAGGAGTCTCCAGAGCACTCAGAGCTTTGCACAGCCTGGTCATAGGGAGCCAGGCAGGCAGAGTAGGCAGCGGTAGTGCCATGGTGTAGCTAATGAGAGGATGGGGGAAGAATGGTGCCCCTTTCCCTTAGGAGACTTTACCAGGAGAGGGTCAGATCTGTCTTCAGGATTGGGTCACCAGGAGTGGCCCCTGGCACTGCTGCTTGTGCCTTAGCAGCAGCAGCTCAGCCCATGCTATTAAAGTAGCAGCAGTATCAGCATTTACTCAAGTGAGAAGAGCCAGGGCAGGTATGACTTCTCTTCCTTCCCTTTCCCTCTCCCACTCTCACCCTTGGCACTGAAAACAGGCGGCAGGGGATGCCTCACCATAGAATCATAGAAGTAGGGTCGGAAGGGACCTTGT
>NW_017729004.1:69246485-69286662 GCF_001723915.1 Gavialis gangeticus | reverse complement strand
TAAGTGTGCTGCTGGTTTCTACTGCCTAAGTGCAGCACCAGGGCAGCACAGAGTTCACCATGCCAAGCAGCTTCCCCGTGCAGCCCCACTCTGCCCTGCACGCCAGGTCACACCCGCTGGGCTGCGGAGTCCCCAAGGGAGGGCAGCAGGATAGGGAGCCTGAGCCCGCAGCAGGCCACCTGCCCCTGCTCTGTGCACAGATATGATGGACACAGGTCCCTCTGCCCCCCTGGGAGTGCAGGCAGTGGCAGGGAGCCAGCCCCTCTAACCCAAGCCCACAGCAAGCAGGCAGCAGGAAGGGGGAGCTGGGCTCTGTGTTCTGCTCCACTGCAGCAGCTGCTACCTCCTGCGGGCATCAGCCGGGGCTCAGATGCTGCTGCAGGGGGCAGGGAGCTGCATACCCAGGTACCTGGCTCCATAGCCCTGGCAGCTGGGGGTACCCTCCAGCAGGGCTGGGGTAGGGCAAGGGGCTGTGGGTGGGGGGTGAGGGGCATGAACAGGGCTGGGGAGGGTCCTGGAACTGTGTTCTGTAATCTAAGGCAACAGGGGGAGCTCTGATTTTTCCATGATAAAAAAAAAAACCCCAAATCAAATTATGTGGTGTGGCAGAATGCCATCTCTGTCTCTTCCCAAACCCTGCTATCAGGGTGATGACCAATCTCACAATTTGGTAACCATGGTCACTGCAGATGGCAGACACCCCTGGCCGCATCAGTTTCAGGTGATCCTGAGTTGTAACCTGAGCTGGATACATTCCTGAGGGTGGGGAAACCTGTTCCATCTGCCTACGTGACTGGCCTCACACACCTGGGTGGGTGGGGGCTTAAACTCCCTATTGTTCTAAGCAATGCCATCGTGACTGGGAGGGGGCTAGAGATGCTGCCAGTCTACCCAGCAACCAGTGATGCATTTCACTGTGCTGGCAGCCAACAACTGCTGGCCTTCACTGGATCAGGTAAATGAGATCATAAAGTGTATACAAGTTAAAGACTGCCCAGGAGGAGAGGCAGCAGCCATGATGAGGACTCTCAGAGAAGCTGGACCATCTGAAACTTGCTCGCGCTCTCTCTGTTGAAACTCATGGTTAATGATCTGCTTGCCTCCAGAGAAAATTTCTGATTGCCTCTGGATGATTCTTGTGAGTAAGCTACTTGAGATCTAACTTGCTATATAGCTTCCAGTAACACAGATGTGTAATCAAAAGCTGCCATGCCACTGTTTGCTCTAAGGGATTTCTCTGATATTACTCTACCCTGTACCCTATTCCAAACCTACTCCTTGTGACCAGTGAAGTTCTTCTCTGCACTTAGTGTGGGAGACTTATTGGGAGAGGGTCTATATTATGCCTTGGCATCCCCTTGGTCCAGCTGACTAAGGGAAACCACTATTTCTGCTTCAGACTGAGGGAAGCACCCCTAGTTCTCGCAGTGGGTCAAGTACCCTCAAGGACTACTAGGTCTGTGTTTCCCAGGGGGCACAGGGCCAAGATCCATCCAGACCCTGGGTGGTGGCACGTTACCCCCAGGCTTGCAGTTGTGCTCCAGGAAGGGGGTTGGCCAGACATGAGGTGCCTCCAGGGAGGCACTTGGAGTCTGGAAGGTGGTCGGGCTCAGTGAGGCAGGTGGCTCAATGCAGGAGTACCCCCTACTGGCCTGCCACGTATGACATTTCTGTTTCTTCAGGTATTCTTTGTAATTGAAGGTGAGGATTTAAAGTGGTGATTTTGGGGGCCTCTTTGGTTAAAGACAGCCTATGAATGGGGGACTGAATTTTAAAGGTCCAGGAGGCATCTTCCAACCGTGTCATTTAATACTTAACTGGTAAATTTTGTACCGGTTTTGTCACCTTAAAAGCTGCACTTCATGTCTTAATATGGATTTAGGTTACCTTCATTAATCCCGTTTCAATTTGGCTGTACTTTACTGAATATACACAGGTGCTGCATGCAGCATATGCCCTAGAATGGCCCTACACACCATGTGAGTGAGCAGAGACAGGCTGCCATAATTTTTACCTCCCTGTAGTCTATATAGATCTGCTACATCACTTGCCACTATCCTGAAAAAGAACAGCACAAAAGCCATTTTAGTGCCAGTTCTCTCCCTATCCCCTACCCCTGCACTCCAGTTGCAAGTTCTGTGATGTTAGAGGGTAATCCCAAAACCTTACCCTTTGTCTTAGGAGAATTGTTCATATGAATCTTGTCCATTGTGGAATGTATGGGCTGCAGTGAATAAAAAGGATAATCTCTGGATATTTTTCTTCCTACATTTCTACATATCCCCTATTGCCAATTTTAAGATGTCATTGGAACCTGCAAGCAATAAGGAGGCCAGGGGCCAAATGTGTATGGAAGTTCTAATGTCGTAGAACATGTGACATTAATTGTAATGTTTTTCACAGCTTCTCTCTAAAAAATTAAAAGGGAATAAATGTTGAGAACAACAAGAAATGTTAAACCTGCTGAATGTTAATATTTCAGTCTTTACCATCATCTACATTTTCCCCTCCATGTTTTAATGAGCTATGTTGTCTATCACAATTCGACTCAAAAAAGGACGGTAGCTCTAAGATGAAAAGTAAAACCCACTGATTCCACCCATGTTTCTTATGTTTTGAAAGGAAAAGAGACCAGTTTCTTGAATACTGCATGAAGATTTTTCCTTTGAATATAACCAGAGGTACATTTTTTTTTTTTATACAGTAAGACAGAATAGAGTTTTTATATTAATACAATCCACTCATTTCTGCAACAGTTGAAGAATAGCTCTCTTGAAAAAAAGAAATATAATCTTCATGGGTTCTAGGAACCCATGCTAGGACAGATCATATCACTGGAATATAGGACTGAAAAAGGCCTCCTGGGTCCACTCCCAGGCCCATGTTGTTTTCAGGCATCCATGCCATGTGATCCCTATCCTAACTTAGTCATGCTCTATCTTAAATTATATACTTTATAGTATCTGCACTCAGTCATTTTTGGTATTTCTTAATATCTGCCTTAGTTGCCATCATCCTCTTCTCTACCATGCTCTTACTTTTAAAGTAGGAGGAAGAATAGAACTCACAGAAACTCCCCTGGTGCTGCTGGTTTTACTGGGTTTTTAAGATTTTTGTTTTGCTTTTTGTTTTTTCCTGGATCATCTCTGATTTCCCTCTCATTTGATCAAAGGCAGAAAACTTTCCTCAGTCGCTTTGCTGCAAAGTCTGTCCTACTTGCTATATACAGGGTGCGTCTACACAAGACACTATGTCACTGTAGTGATGAGCTGTGGTGATGTAGCTCATTGCTATGGCAGTGTAGCATTGGCAGACACAAACGATGATGCCAATGCTATGTCGCCATAGCTCATCGCTACAGTGAAGTAGCATCTAAAAATAACCATGTTGCCAAGACTGTGCAGTACCAAATGCGTAGTCAGGGGCAGATAGTGCCCACAGTATCCATACAGGCTTTACAACTATAAACTGCAATCAAAAAAAACCATCAGACAACAGACATAAGATACATACACACACTTACCTCTAAGGAACCAGGACTGCTTCTCTGTCAATAGGGACATGTTCTACACAAACTTCTCTGACTGCTTCTTTTCACTAGCTCCTCAGCCACTTTACTTTTTTGAAATTCACTATGTTAAATGATGTGTAGTCAATGATGGGAGTATATCCTATGGGTGTTTATTTATATTGATACCAATTCTCTACATGTTTTTTGGCTCTGGTTCAGGTGTTTTGTAGACCACCTTGTTGTGGTTGAGTGTTTGGATTTCGATGACAAAACATTGTGCGATTCATGTTGGTTGGTCTGGGTTCAGCTTTACACATTACAGTGCTCTTAACACATGGAATTATACTTTTGAAGTTGTGTAAACTTACAGGGGATAAATTTATTAGAGAGTAGTGTGTACTTTATCTCATTTGTAACAAAATTATTTAAATTAAATATATCTTACCAATCAAAAGCCTTTCTCAAGTGTATAGAAAAATGGACATTGGTTAGTACATTTCAGTTGAATTTCAATATGAACTATTTTAAGATATTTTCCTATCTTATGCTTGGATAAAAAAAATGGAAAATTTCACTATCATTTATAGAATTTGCAGTCTGAATGAATTATATTTGATTTTAAAACATTCCTATGAAGTGATATTTGCTTTGGCCACTTTTACCCATCATTTTACATAGTGTTTACTATATTCCATTCCTTGCAATGTAATTTCCCACCAGTTCAGAAAAGTCATACTTTCTTTCATTAAGAGGCAGGGACTCATTATTTCACAATGTGCTAAATAAATACACATGATTTATAACTGTGCCTACATTTTGATCTCTGAATTTTTCACCAGGAAGAATATATGAAAAAAAAATATATTTATATTTGAGCTAGATTCAACCTATGTGGTACTGGCAACAGCATGAATATTCATTTTTTGGCAGGGCTTTTCCTTTGGCTTTCTCACTGATTCATTTTTTCCATTGATATACATATTTATATACGATATCTATTACTCCAGTATCCATTTCATGATACTTATAGGTCTAAGTTCCAAATTCTGCAGGTAATACTCTAGCAAAGTATCTCTGAGTGTGCGGATGCATGACACATGAACACCTCTGTAGCTTTTGTATTAATTTTGACAACCAGTGTATATTTCGCCAGTGTTCAGAGTGGAGAGGCAACCATCTCACCCAAAGAAGCTGTCCCCCACAAAGTGCTTTGCCACCAGTGCTGGGGGAGCAGGTAGTAAGCTTTATGCATTGAGAAAATGGCTACCATGGGATAAAATTGATTGGAACTGCAGGCATATCACCTGTACAATGGCGTTCACATGCTTTTGATTTTTGGAGAGGTAACTTTACTCTTCCATAGAGTAACTTTATTGGTGCAGGGCTACATGTTGCATGTCCATTTTCAATTTACAGCAGAATAAAGGTAGTTATACCTGTGTAAGCATGTTTTGTGTCTGCAGCCTTAGTCAGGGAGAAAATGTATACGATGTTCTCAAGTTGTTTTTCTTTCTATCAAGTGCATTCTATAGCCTGATTCAGCTAAAAAAACAAAGAACTTCCTTGTCTGCTGAGTCATTGGGCTGTGCAGCTACAGAGGCTTCTTCCATTTTTGGCAGACATCTCACCCCTCAACATGTGGGCAAAGATAATTAAATCAGGCATTCTTCACTCTTTTCTAAGGCTGTTGACAGATGTTACATTTGTCATGTTATATATGCCATATTAGCATGACAAAAAGTAAATGTCCACCCATTCGATAGGGTTGCCAGCTCTTACTGAAGCTATTCCGGGAGATTTTGTTTTTCTAACATAACATAATGTCATTAATTGTACTGTTTAACCCGTTCACAATATCAAGCCGTCATATTATTGGGCGGGAGGTTGATGCTGATTCCGGTAGACTCCCAGCCAGCCTGGGAGGCTTGGCAAGCCTATTGTTCATGCTATTTGTCATGTTAAAAAAAAAAAGAAGGCAGATCCTCCACAAAAAGTTGCTGTTTGAAACAGCAGCTTTTGTCATGCAAAGCATTTCAGTATCATTTAACATGTGTTCTGGTCTCTTGGATCCCCACTATCCCACAGTGCTCTACTCTCCCTCCCCCCTCCTCCATTCCAAGAGAGAGAAAGGGAGTAGCTGCCTCCCTGATGGCCCACCCAGTTATCCAGTGAGCTGTCAGAGAGCCATGTGGGACTCTGCTCTCAAGAGCCCCTACACTCTGGTAGCTTTTGCAATGCTGTAGGATTTTCTACCACTGCAGCCACAGCTGTCTCTTTCCATGGCTCTGGCAGCTGTGGCAGTGACAGAGCAGGCATCTGTGCTACCCAGTAATGCATTACTGTTGCTGTTTGCAACAGCTAATGGGGCTGCAACGATGGCAGTGGCTGATCAGATGGCAGAAACTGTCTAATTTAAGCCATTGCCAGACTTGCAGGAAGCACACTCAACTGTTGCCAAAGTAGTGAGCCTATCTGGCTCATTTGTTTTAAAAGTTAACTGAAGAATAAACAGAAAATCACAAAGGGTGGGGGGAGAACCAGTAATTGCATTTTTCATGGAAACAGAGTTACGCTAGTTGCAGCAACCAAACTGCAGGTCAAGCTGCAGACATGTGCATGGAGGAGTGAAGTTTGAAACGTGAATTTGGAGCAAATTACACTGTGGTGTCTGGGTATTTGAAAACATAGGGGAAAGTAGGCTGTGCATTGAAATGGAAGCATTTGGAAATATGATGAAATTGATTCTTAGTTGTCCAGAAGTAAATTTACCATTTCTGAGAGAAAGAGAGAGATTAGTCCTGGGGGTTGTGTCATGTATTTGCAGCTTCTTTTAATTAGAACATTTTGTCTTTGCATATTTTAAGCTGTTAAAATGTAACCCTTTTTTAATCTCACTTTTATCCTCTGTGAGTTGCCACCTTCCATCTTGCCTCACAAAAGAAAAAAAACCTATATGGTCATCTTCAGTTTAACTCTCAAATCCTCAATCTCCCGTTCTTGAGGGTGTCTATTTCTGGGCCAAGTTCTGCTACACTTTCCAAATAGCATCGCTGAAATAAGTAGAACTAGTCACAGGGTAAAATAACAAGATTCTGCACCACAGCCACCCAGATAAACTAAACAAAACCAAATCCTGAGGGTATGTCTACTCCAGCAAAGGACTGCAATAGAAGGTACTGCAGTGAAACATGGCACAGCTACATAATATCCATTCTGTAGTGTGCTGCATTTGTAGAGCACTTCTGAGGTGGTTCTTTGACAGTGTAGACAAGTGGTCTCCAAACTTTTTTGATCGCACACCCCATCAGTAAAAAATTTGAGCACGTACCCCCAGTATATGTATATTTATTTATTTACAAATTGTATACACGTACTACTGTACTAATATATTATGTACATTATAAAACATACACAAAAAGTAAAAATTAAAAAAGGATGAGATAAAAAATTAATATAAATAGAAGTTCTAATATTTTCTTCCCGCACCCCAGTAAATCGTCTTGCACACTCCACTTTGGAGACCACTGGTGTAGACAAGTCTTCAATGTCTGGAGCTAGCTTAAGTCAGACAAAGAACAACTCTAGAGCCATCATTTCATTTCTGGTTCTCGTAAGAGCTTGTCCTCTAATTGAATGTTTCACTTCGGTGCTTACTGTTGATTCGTTCACTGAATTGTGACACTATTAGTATCACAAATCCACCCAAAGGACAGGTTTATAAACTTAATGTCAAATATCTAAATTGCTTCTCTAAGAGCAGCTAAGATGGCGCCAACATATGTCTTGTCCTGAACAGCCATTTTAGATTTCACTGTTTGTGAAAGAAAGGGTGTCAGATCCTACTTTCATAGGTAAATATGTTATTTAACCAACTTTCTCTGTTTGAGCACAATTGCTGGGGCTGGGTTCCATGGGCTAATCTGGACCTGAACAGCTTTTTTTTTTTCATTCTGCTGGCATGGATTGGTGTGAGACTTTTGAATTGACACACTTTTTCCTCCTCTTCTCCTATCCTAACAGAGTGCCATGTTGTATCAACCACATGCTAGTATAAATTTGGGCAATTGAGATTTTGTTTTGGAAAGATAAGATATAAACAGGATGAACATAATGTGGCAATATTGAGTGATCCTGATGCATACAGAGATTTAATAAATGTGACAACTGTTTTGATTCATCAGGAATAGGTGCAGTACTGAAAATGTGCTATTGTAATCATATTCTCCTGGTGAGATTAAAAAACCATGTTTAAGCAAATGCATACAACTGCAAGTACATTTTGATAAATGGTGGTGTCCTTTTACAGCCCATGTTTCAGTTAAGTAAATCTCCTACAGCTCCTAATTACCTTAACATTTTCATAGAACTTTAATTGCTTGAAATGTGTCAGTGTAAATAATTTGAAAGTGATGAAAGGAATGCATATTATACTCCATCTATGTAAAAATGTTTGTGATAACATTACTTAAGGAATCTCTGATGTAGGTAAACATCATGTGGGAAGATTTATAAATTTTATGAGAACTGCATTAGAAATCAGGAAAAAATAGCTCAGGGAAATGCCTTTTCTTCCTAGTATTTGTTTGTTTTGGCTGAAATACGTTATAAGAAAGAGGGTATTACCCCAAGGATGGATTTATCAGAGGAAAATTTTTAAAAACTGGAAGACGGTGACCAACCTTGCCAAGTCAGGCTTGGTTGAGTGGTCACACTAGAGAGAGTGATATAACCACTCAAGAGACACAAGAGAAATGGTTGACAACTGAGTATTCTTATGCCTTTCTTAAGGAGTAAGTTATGCCATGGTAGTGCATTGTTGTATCAAACCAAAATAGAAAGGACCCAAGAGCCTGCCAACCTGTTTGTGCTGTTCTCCAAATTGAATTAACAAAGGAATGCAACCCCAGACCATTCCTAACAGCCAAGTGAACAAAAGCTTTCCTGTGTACATGTAAAAGTTAGATTCCATGTCTGTAAATTAAATATTATTTTTTGGAAGTAGGATTTTAGCCTTTTTAAAAAGTTGACAAGATACTGATGACAACTAATATTTGTTCTCTTTAATGAAAAGAATGAATATATATTCTTCTTGTTTATAGAGCTATTGTACTGAATAAGCTTGGGGGAATCAGAAAAAAAAAGAATATGTGCAAATAAAATAAGTAATGCCATTTGAAAATGTCTTACATAAACAGAAACTGATGCTTGAAAAGCACAGACGGAAATTCCTCATTTCCGGTGTTTGCATTGTCACAATACCTATGCTAGGCTGGATTATCTTGTTAATATAAAATGCTAATAAAAGATCCTTTATAGAAAGAAAAAACTGTAAATTTTCCTGTTGGGTCACTGACAGGATTTGTGTAATGAACTATTCTGCAAACATTACAGAAATATGTCTAGTGTCTCTGAAAAACTGTATTATTATTATTATTGTACTGTGATTTATGAAGCACACATCAAATGCAACTGTCGAAAGGAAACCACACTACTTTATATTGCTAACAGACACCAATATATTTGCCTGAGCTAGTGAAGGTCACAGAGTTATAGTAAGATGAACAGCAAGAGGCTCATTCATGCTCAAAGAACAGCTGTCATTGGCATTTAGGTGAGACGGAATGGATCTGACTTAGTAATCAAAAATTCAGATGATTACACAGCTTACACTTTTGACATTATCTTCTGTGAAAGTTAAAAGGGACTGATTTTTCCTTTTCATCTTTTATTATGATTTCCACAAGGATAGGGATCGTTGCACAGATTTTCCTGAAGAAGAAATGAAAGTTGTTTAGAACTAAGAGGAAAAAGTGGTCCGATACCATATTTTCAAGGAGAATATTTTTACTACAGTAAATCTGAAGTATTTATTTTTAAAGTGTAAAAATTCCTATGACACTTTTTTTAAAATAGTTTTCATTGTCACATGTTGCAGTGACAAAGGATATAAGTAAGGCAGTGCTTAAGATATATGCTACTGAGGCCACTGACACATGTTATACTTTAGAAATAATCATTGTGGGGAGCTGGGAGCTTCATCTGCTTGTGACTTCCAGCCTCAGGGTCGCATGGTGCACCCACAAAGGTTGGGGCTCAGATCAGCTTGCTACTACCCCTGCACTGAAAATAAGGCATAATGGGTTCTGATGCTCAATCTTACAATCGCTTCTCCTGCCATACACATGTGCCATAGAAAGAGGCATAATTTTAGGGGATCATGCAACAGGTGCACTGACTTGTACATCTGCCAGCCTAAACGTACCTGTACTCCTTGAATTGGAACTTATAGTAGGATGTGGGAACCATAATTTCTCTTGTCCTGCAAGAGAGATCAGTGGATTTTATTTGTCTGTGAGCAGTGGTATAGAAGGGCTTAGAGGGGCAGGTTAATGCATGGGCCCTTGCAGGGGAGGGCTGCCAATCAGGGGCTCACTGGGGTGCCAGGGGTAGCATGGCCCAGGCAGGCATTCTGGCCATGGGCATCTGGGGCAGGCAGTGTATGCCTCCTCCCTTCCGGCTGGGTCAGGGTCAGCAGCTAGGGGGCAAGCATGGGGCTTTGTGCAGGTGTCAGCAGCATCCTGGGGTCATCTGTTGCCAGGAGCACTATGGGCAGCCCTGTTCCTACTCCCACTCTCAGGCATCTGCAGACAGCCACCAGCATCAGCACTGCTGGGACAGGATGGGACGGGACAGACCTGCTCTGCCAGGGCCAGCAGAGCAGCTGTGGGTGGCACAGAGCCCATGTCCCCCTGACCCCAGCCCAGGGCCCAGCTGTGGTCTGTCCTGCAGTGCTGGGGGACTGCAGCCCTGGCTGCATGATGCCTGCTGGGTGGAGAGGCTGGGCAGGGCTGGGCTGGGCCAGGGCTGGGGCTGCCTTCACTTCTGTGGCACTTGTGTCCCCTGACTCACCCTGGATGTGCCAAAGAGGCCTGGTGGGCCCAGCTGCAGCCCCCTGGGGGCACACAGAGGGAACCTGCCCTCACCTGGTGGGGGCCTCCAATTTTCTGTTTGGCCAGGGCCCCAATAAATCTTAATCTGCCACTGAGGGCTTGTAATTTCATTTTATTTGCCCAGATTCTTTCACTTCCCAGTGTAGGTATGGTGATGAGAGGATATCTGATCTTTCATATCGGGTATCCTCATTTCTCTTGCAGACTCTAGTAAATGTACTAATTTATGTGAGAGCAACAAGAGGTGTAGGCATGTGATGCAAAGGGAATCTTCATCTATAGCTTTCTTAAGAATGATGAAGGTTTTATTTGTAAAACGACTTACATTAATGAGGGTTACTGTGCCCTCATTATTATTTTTACCGTAAAAGCCGAGTCCCTGGCTCTGATTCTTTTCCTACTTTAGCAGGCCCTTTGCCCCCAAATAAACGTTCCCTTTCTCATGGTAGTTGTGTTCTAGGTCTGCTACCATTTTTGAATGACAGACTCAAGAGAGCCTAGCTACTGAAAATCTTCCTCGGGGCCTTGTCACACGTTTCACTTAGGACATGTTAAACTGCACTTAAAATTTCAGTGTCTTTGTGTTCAACAGTAAAACATGTGCTTAATGCCATTGTATCATAGCAAAGTCGGTGCTTTTTGCAGGAGGAGTATCTCCAGCTGGTATTAAGTGACACATGTTCAGCTATTGTGGGACTGCTCCACAGAGAATACATGAGTGGTCCTCACAAATTCTAGTGCAGCGCCATGGTTATGACTGACAAACAAGCCATCCCTAGGACTGCACCAGAGCCAGTTCAGGGCTCCAGGGTAGTGTGGTGGCTGGGACTGACAAACAGCTGTTTGTTGACTGCATAGCTGGCTCCAGCCCTGTCCAGACTGTAATAAGCATTACCACGGAACTGTTCAGAACAAGTTCTAAGTTGCAGTAATACTTATGATAATCTAAATAAAATACATGCCAAGTATTATCCATGAGACCAGGTGGGATGCACCTGAGGGTGCCGAAGGAGTGGCTGATGAGATTGCAGAGCCACTGGCCTCATCTTTGAAAACTCGTGGAGCTCAGGAGAGGTCTCGAATGATTGGAAAAGGACAAATATATTGCCTGGAAAGGGAAAAAAGAGGATCTGGGGAACTACAGACCAGTCAGCCTCACCTCAGTCACTGGAAAAATCATGGAACAGGTCCTCAAGGAATCCATTTCTAAGCACTCGGAGAAGAAAGCGATTAGGAACCGTCAGCATGGATTCATCAAGGGCATGTTATGCCTGACCATCCTGATTACCGTCTATGATGTGATGACTTGGTTCTGTGGATGTGGTATACCGTGACTTTAGCAAGGTTTTTGAAATGGTCTCCCACAATATTCTCACAGGCAAGCTTAAGGAAGTAGGGGTTGGATGGATTGTGAGGTAGATAGAAAACAGGCTAAATCATTGGGCTCATGGGCCATGCAACCTTGATCAGCAAGCTGATCTGAGCCCCAAGATTTGTGGGTGCACCATGCGACCTTGAGGCTGGAAGTCAATTGCTCCATGTCTAGTTGGCAGCTAGTGTCAAGCAAAGTGCCCCAGGGGTTGGTCTCAGGGCCGGTTTTGTTCAATATCTTTACCAGTGACTTGGAAGATGGCATAGAATGCACCCTCAGCAAGTTTCTAGATGACACCAAGCTGAGCAGAGTAGTAGAAATGCTGGAGGATAGGGTTAGGATTCAGAGAGACCTAGACAAGTTGGAGGATTGGACAAAAAGAAATCTCATGAAGTTCAGTCAGGACAAATGCAAAGTCCTGCACTTAGGACAAAACAGTCCCAGGCACTAGTTCAGGCTGGAGGCTGACTGGCTGAGCAGCTCTGCAGAAAAGGCCCTGGAGGTTACATTGGACAGTAAGCTGAATTATGAGCTAGCAGTGTTTCTGTTGCCAAGCAGGCTAACAGCATACTGGGCTGCATTAGTAGGAGCATTGCCAGCAGATTAAGCGAAGTGATTATTCTCCTCTGTTCAGCACTGGTGAGGCCACATCTGGAGTACTTTGTCCAGCTTTGGGCCCCTCATTACAGAAGGCATATGGACAAAATGGAGAGAGTCCAGTGGTGGGCAGCAAAAATGGTGGGGCTGGGGGACATGACTTCTGAGGAGTGGCTGAGGGAAGTGGGTTTATTTAGTCTGTAAAAGAGAAGACTCGGGGAATTTGATAGCAGTCTTCAGCTACCTGAAGGGAGGTTCTGAAGAGAACAGAGCTAGACCGGGGTGGACAAAATGGTGAATCTGGCTGGTGGCTGGACTCCATTTCCCAGCAGCCCCTGCTCACGTTGCTGTGACTGGTTTCCATGAAGACCCCAGTAGCAGCGGCTGTATGACAGCACAGGGCCAGGGCTTCCATGGAGACCAGCCCCAGTGGTGCTGGCAGAGCATGCAGCTGGGTGGGGAGCTGCTCCAAGGCCAAGGCTGGGATCTTGCAGTGGTGATGGCATGGTTTGGAGCTGGGGCAGAGCTGTGATATGCTGCCTGCATGCCCCAGGTCTATGAGGCAGAGGCATGTGGGCTGTGGATCGTGGCTGTGCCCCGGCTCAGGACTACACTGTCATGGTTGTAAGATCCCAGCCCTGGAGCAACTCCCTGCCCAGCGGCATGCCCTGCCAGTGCTGATGGGGCTGATCTCCATGGAAACTCTTGCCCCACACTGTCATGGGCCTGCCGCTGCTGGAGTCTCCGTGGAAACCAACTGTAGCTATGCAGGCAGGGGCTGCTGAGAAATGAATTCCGTCATGTGCTTGATCCAGCCCACAGGCTGGCCTTTGCCTGCTCCTGAACTAACCTGTTTTCAGGGGTGGCAGATGATAGAATGAAGAGTAACGGTCTTAAGTTGCAGTAAGGGAAGTTTAGGTTAGATCCGTGGTTCCCAACCTATTTTTGTTGCAACCCTAAGTTGGCCGCTAACAGTACCTCCTGGCCCCATGCCGCAGGGGCTGCTGGGAGCCGAGTGCAGAGGCAGTAGCAGCCTGGGGGTGGGGGCAGGGGAGCCGCCATTGCCCCCTTTGTGCGCAGCGGTCCCACCCACCGCTTCAGGGCCACGTGCACGAGTGAGTATGCTTGGGCATGTGTGTGTTCAGGCTCTTAGCAACCCTACTGAGGACCCCCCCCATGACCCTAATATGGGTCACGTCCTGAGGTTGGGAACCAATGGGTTAGATATTGGGCAAAACTCTCTCACTAGCAGGGTAGTAAAACACTGGAACAGGTTACTTAGAGAGATGATGGAATCTCTATTCTTGGTAGTTTTGAAGACCCAGCTAGACAAAACCTTGGCTGGGATGATCTAGTTGGGGGTGGTCATGCTCTGAGCAGGGGGTTGGACTAGATGTGACCTCCTGAGGTCCCTTCCAATCCTCATTTTCTATGATTCTATCTGGTGTGACAAGGCCCTTACTTCATAAAGCAGCACTTCTCCACTCTTTTTCCTTCTGTAACCCTTTTACATACCATACCAGACTTCTGTCTCTGGCTGAGACCACCTTTCCATTTAAGAGTATAAGTAGAGTATACTCATTGGATCCTTCAGATTTGGAACCTATATCTCAGATCAAGAAACCACATGACCGAGTGGCAAGTAACAGCTCAGCAAAATAAAACCATATTATGTAGTCCAATAGAAACCTTGTTATATACTAAGGTGGGCCAAAGGTTTGTAATTATAATTTAGTCTAGTTAATGAGCAATCATCATGCACAAGTTAGAAACAACTAACTTTTTAATCGTAGTGAAAGTAACTGAGACTTTAACAGAGATTATAACTTTGATAGATACACTCAAGTAATTCAAGGCAATTTGCTTGAAAAAGGATCTGCCTACTACAGAACAAAATATAAATGTGCAAAGGCTTTAAATGTGAAAGCCAGGAACAGAAGAGGTTTAAAACTAAAATTGGTATAAAGAGAAGAGCAAGTTTACAAACTTTTAAATGTCAGACAAGCATTAACATTAATAATGTGCCTGCACTGAGGGAATTCAGGGACTCTGAATTATCTCCTAAAAATTTAACTTCCTTGATGTTTTATATGCCAAGTCTGGGCCTCCTAAAAGGATTTTTGCTGTTTGTCCTGGCATGCCTTGAAACAAAATATCCTTTTAAGAGAACATGCAAGTCCCTCTTCATGAAGTCACTCTAAGATGCTGATTTAAAGTGAAATCCCTGTTTTTTTCCTTTGAGAGTCTTCACATGAACTTAGACAGCTTTTACTTATCCCCACCACCCACAGGCTGATGAAAAAAAACTGTCCAAGGATATGTTTTGATGGAATAATCTTTAAATACTTTACACAAGGCTGATGTGATCCTCACTTGGCATCTTCTTGCTTCCTAATCCTGTAAGAACACATTCATTTCAGATTGGTGTAGAAAGTTTCAAAATATATTGATTATAGATTATATTTTTTGCATTGTTAAAAACTGTCTAGTTAAACCGTCTAGTTCTTTACTAAAGGCACATGGTTATGCCAAGGTTCTGATTATTAAAGTGAAGCCAAAACAATTTTAATCTCTTACTAGGTAATTAAATAGCAATTTATTGTGTGATTTCTATAATGTATCTTGGCATCAGAATTTGACTGTTTAGCTAATCATAGTTGATACAAGTGCATCTCAGGAAAAGGAGACATGTTATAAGTTAATTGTTACCTTTTGCAATAACTAGAAATAGTATTTTGGCTGCAGGTGCTGCATCTTAACTTACATGCGTCTCTAGTGAAGTTTTAGGTGATGTAATGCTTATATTTATTTACCCTAGTGATAAAAAGTACATTCCAAACCTAGAAATCATTCAACCATCATTCATTATGTTGTTACTTGATGTCTTTGAAAAATAAGCCTGGTGACCTTGGTGTATTTCCTCCTTTTCTTAAATTCTGTGTGTGTGGCCTGGTCTACACTATAAAGCTTTGTTAACAGAAGCTGCCTTTTGTTGCCACAAGTTACCATGTATCCATACATAAAATGGATGCAAGCTGACAAAACTCAACCTTTTGTCACCTGAATAATACCACCCTACTTGAATAACACAAGCTCTCAGATGGCATACAGCTACCAGCAAAATGCCAGTGCGGGTGAGACTAGAGGCACCACACTATCAACAGTAGTAATCTGTGGGGTATCCATATCCCATGGAGTAACATGTTTTTTGCCAGGCTCTTGTAGTGAGGACATGTGGCACTGGTTAAGCCAGACAAATGGGTGCATGCTCCAGTAATATACCAGTCAGATAACTCCAGCTGTAAAATAGCAAAAGCTCTGAAATCTTCCAGGGTGGTAGACATGGCCTATGTATTGATTGTGAGGACTAAATTAAACCCCCTCACAGACTCTATCTTGTTATTATTGTGGGGGTGTTTTACAGTTTCTCTTTTATTATATCTTGACATGTTTATCTGTAGAATAGAGGAACAGCTATTTCCACAGTGGACAAAGTCAACCTCTAATAACCTTTTTCTTCCATATACACAGACGTCATAGCTGTTAGAAGTGGAAAACCTTAGTAGGTCATTGCTTTGTCTCCTTCCTAAGGCAGTATTCTTTCTTTCAACACCTCTTATTGTGTTTGTCTTCTCTTGTGATTATGATTATAGGGGTGTAATCTATCTTGCATAGCTGATGATGATGTAATGTTTCTGAACTAAACCTTTCTTCAATCCTTAATATATCTCTGTTTCAGCTCTTATTTTTGTAGAGTATATTTGCTTAATTTATTAAGCATGGGTATTTTTCTTTCTTTAAACCCTTTCCAGTTCCGTTTAGGTGTGTTTCTCCTCCTGTTCATTGCATATGCCTTTGACCTTAGTCAGCACTATAGCATCAAGAAGCAGGCAATTCATAGGCATCTTGAATGGTGACAAGTTAAACTGACCACATTGGCTGTATGACATGAGCAGACATTTCAGACACAAATATCTTTAAGATACTCTAGACTTTCCCTGCTTACAGGTCTCATATTTTCCTTACAATCATCTGTTATAGCCATACCCATCACCCTAATTCATAATGTTGGGAGCTTTCTTCTGACTCTCTTAGAACATCAGATTCACTACTGCTTCATCAGTATGGCAACTATGAACAGAGCAGGAAACAAAATACAAGGCCTACAACAATAGCAAATCCCAAAGTACAGGACCAGCTCCTGCATCACAGACAAGAGTTGGTTAGAAGTAGCTGGGGATTTAGAGTAGCATTGTGTTTGAGGAGGGGGGGAAAGTGTGAGAGCTTTCAAGAAAAAGGTGATTAGGCCAAACATAAAAGTCAAAAACAAAAAACCCAAGTGTTTAAAAACTTGACATCTTATTTTTTCCATATATGGCCTCTTACAGAAAATACATGTTGGGAAATTAGTGAAAGTACTTATAGCATATATTTTATTAGTCAGTATTTGGATGTTAAACAGGTTGGATTAGAATGATACAATCCTATGATGACTCTACAAACATTCTTTTTATTACCTTATTAGTATCCTAATTATCATTGTGATAAGCATTTTCAGTGCACTATAATCAGGTAGAAGTATTGCCCTGTTCTGAATGAAAGATAGTCACACTGTATTTACTCTACATGTATGCCCTTCTTAGGGTTTGACTTTGTTTGTACCTCACATAATTACAAGGAAAATGTAAATGTTACCATAAATTTTCTCATTAAACTTGTTTTCCAAATGTTATCCAGCAAGGACTATTCTGTCCAAGGCCAAAGAGCTACTACTTCTGTTGTGTATGGGATAGATGTAATGATCCACAGCCAGTCATTCAGGCACCTACTGACTGGCTCATCTGCCAAAAAAACTGTGACGAAAGAATCCTGGGTGTCTATAAATATATGATCTAGGCTTTTCTTTAATACGTAGCTGAGATGCTGGCTATTTTAATAGCAGAGACTAAACACTACGCTGTCTAATTACTAGTAATTTTAACTAGGTCAATATCGAGGCTAATCATCAGGGCTAATCTGGAAAAAGAAATGTCTTGCAACTTTTTCTAAAGGCTAGATTTATTCATAAATGATTTTCTGTAGGGAATGAATGGCAAAAAGACCCATAATCAGGAATATTCTACTAACTACATGCATGTTGGAAACCATATGCAACTCTGTAAGATTACAGTGATTTTATACTGAAATTGACAAAAAAACTTAACAATGATGGATGTGGCTCAGAATAATGAAGATGACAAACCTGAACAGGCTTGAGAGTGTAATGTATTCATTCTAGAAGTTGTTCTATAAATTTCCCTTGAGGACAAGGATTGTGAGGTCAGAAAGGGAGTGGCTTTTCTTTGAGAAATATTCTCCCACATGTTTTCCAGTGTCTCTATCCTTTATCCTTTTTTTTCTTTCTTTTTTTTTGTGATCATTCATTCTGATGCTTACTTTGTGTTTCACCCTGGGGTAAAAACAAACACCTCCAAAAGATGGGCCTGTGAACAGAAAACAATGATCTTACTGGATGCTAAAAACAAGGTGGTTAACACAGATATTGACTTCATGGCCTATTATAATCTTATGCCTGCTCATCTCCGTGCGTTCCACAGGTGATAACGGACTACTGTAAATGGTCTTGCTCTTCCACTTATTAGGTGACGGTTTCTGCTGCATTCCTCCTTTCTGTCAGCTAGCCAACATTATTTCTTATATATCCTATTTTTATTTACATATGAAGTTCTGAACAGGCTTTTGTTCTGTCTGCTATAGAGCCTTGTCTGTGTCTGCTATTTTTCTTAAGAGACCTGAAAAAGGGTATTTGGTACCTGAAAGCTCATCTAAGTCTACCCCAACCATTGCTCCAATAAAAGCTAGTACCCACAAAATCCTTTCCTCTCATGTGCCTTTCCTGGACCATCATGCCTATAATATCATTCCAACACTACCATCTTCTGTACCTCGATCCTGTAGACAGATGGGTGGGTGGCCACATCATTAGACAGTGTATTATAAAGCATATACATAAGGCGTGAAAGTTGTATGATCAGCCTTAATTATAATACTTTCCAAGTTTGGAGTGCTTGACTTTGCAACCTTAATGTTTTAAATGTAATTTTTGGAAGTAATTTGGATAAAGTAAACAGTATTTTTCCTCCCTGTTTTTGAGGTTTCAAAATTAATTCTAAATTAAAAATAACCATCAGAATTCTAGAGGATCTTGCTCAAATAGATGCTGACCAGTTCTTACAGCTTTGCAACTGAGCGTGGGAAAGGCATTCATCCTATACTCAACCTGGATTCTGGGGTTTCCTTTTTGGCTCTTTTACCCACATACAGACTCACTTGTAAAATTAGGAAATTCTGTCTCTATTATTTCATAAATGAAGATAAAAATATCAATCCCATTTTAGTCCTGTTTCTAAAAGGTCTAAAATGCCTGAATTAAAATAAGTAGTTCAGATAATGAATTCCCATTTGGTGACAGTAATATTTCTTCCTTTTTAATATTCACTCCAGGGATACAGGGAAGAAAAGAAGATTAAATACATGTCTTTAAAATAGATAAAAAAATTTCTAAGGACCGAACATTGTAGACATCCCTGGATATATACTTTATTTGATCTACTGAGGCCTTGTTCTAGTACATTTAACACATATTTTAAGGATATAATTTAGCACAGTAGATAAGTATTTTAGATAAGATGTTTGATCCAGCAGACATTAAGAATGGTCATTGATGAACCATTATCATCATGCTGCTCAGACATATCAAGAAGAGAGACAAGGTAAAAAGAGCAGAAGGGTTAAGCACTGGAGTTCAGAAGAAAATAACTGCATTTTTCTGGTAAAATAGCTTATCAGAGACCCGATTTCTTCACTACTTAAGTGTAAAAGACTGTTGATTTTTAATCCCTCAAGCATAAATAGTTTAATTTATCATCAGTCAGCAGTGCTTTTATTAGTATAATTGCTATAACAGGCAGCGGGGCCTGATTTTATCCTTATTATAATTATAAATTTATTGCCCGAGATTCTAACTTTTACATTGACACAAGACATTCCCATGCATGCTCATGCATGCTGATTCACACAGGCCTATTGTGGACTTGGAATACACATTTTATTCAAGAAATGTGATATGTTGGTGTATTCTACCAGTGAATCACCTCTCACTTCTGAAATTACTAAAATACTTAAATATTTAAAAACTAGCCATGTCTCTTAAAGGTAAACCACTTCAATACAATTTAGGTGCAATCATAAAATTCTGCTTTATTGCTAGGTCTCTGAGGCAACACTATTAAGCTGCCTCTGTCACCAGACATTCTGGTGGTAGACAGTTACTACTGCTATCAACGCATATACGCACCTGCATGCTCCTGTCAGGTCTGCATGGCTCCACTACAGCATCTTTTCTGTCAGGCTATGAAGTGAACTCTGGGAAGGCTACTAAATGGGCCATCACAGCCAGCTGAAGGTATGGGATTGTCTTCACATGCCTTCAGCTAACTGCCAGACATCAGCAAAATGCTTACTCTGCTTGGCAACGTGTTGAATTCTGCCATCACAAAGTGGCCGTGCTGTGAGTATACATTCTGTCAGCAACGTTCAAATACATTCAGCACCAGTCAGATACGTTCTGTCATCAAAACCTCAGAGTGTATAATGGGCCTAAGACTATAGAAGATGCTACACAGATTATAATACCACATTCCCAGTCCAGATCTTTCTTTCAGGAAAACAAGGCAAGGTGTTGTATTTTTAATTAAGATTAGGGAGGGAAGGTGTGAGAATGGGGAGTACATGGTAAAGTGATGCTGGAGTGACAGCACCCCAGGAGGCATCCCTGGTGGCATTAGGGGACTGCAGGGGAGCATGGTAAGGGTGGGGGTTGGATTTCACTTACCTGTAGGGATCGCAATGATGCTGGCAGTGGGCACAGTGATAGGCAGTCAAGCTCAGGACTGTCCTGCTTGAAGGAGCTGTAAAGTGGATCCCAGATTAAGACCCAGTTGGTGTGCAGACAGGGTGAAAGGGGAGGAGGAACCCCAAACACCATCAGTATGCGCAGCTCATGTGTGTACTTGCGGATGACCAAGGATCCTCCCTCAAATTCACAAGATCAAGGTGTGGCAGGTGATTTGAGGGGGAGTGCCCTGTAAGTGGGACATATTAAGGGTCAAACTGTCCGGCACCAAAAGCTGGTACCTCAGAGACTGAAGTGCACAGGCCATATGGCAAATTCTGTCTTGGCATTGCCGCTTACAAAAAACTTAATTAAAAATAAAATAGCAGGAAGTAGTCATAAACTAACTTTTCTTTTCTCTTTGTTTTCTTTAAATTTTTCTATCCTGTTTCATAGCTTACCAGGTGTTTCTTTCTCTCTCTCCCTCCACTTTCCACAACTCATCAGCTTCTTCACTTAATTTCTAGGGTCATGTCTGCATTGTAAACTGACTATGCCCAGCAATGGCAGAATCAAACATGTCGTACTGCATTGCCTGCTTATTAACCCAAAAGCAAAGCAGCTGTCCCACTAATTCATGTCACTGTGGAGTGACAGGACCAGTTAGCCTGCTCCCATGCTAATTAACCTTCCCACGCTGCACAGACGTGGCTATGCTGCATATGGGTCAGAAGGGAGCCTACACTCTAACCAAACACTCTAACATGCTTGTGGGTACCACTGCTAGGGACTGTTTAGACCTGGTCTAGGAAAAATTTTTGTTGTTGTGACTTGTCTAGATGAAGTAGGCCCAAAACATTAAAATGGATTAACTAAAGCTGTGAAGATAATATACCTTAAACCCTTGTGTGGATGCTCTAATGCAGAAGTAAATTGGCCGTAGGCAAATCAGACCATCCACATAGTAGTTTATTGCATATTAACCTTGTAGCTTGATTTTTTGTAAGCTTTTGGAATAACACCACACTCTTCTCCACTTGTATATTATTATCCTTTTAGGAGCATTTTTTCTGTGGATGCTGGTTTTTATTCTTCCGGATGCAGGGAAAGCTCACGTGGCGACTGTTGCCGCTCTGTGCACAGCCGCACCACACTGTCCCCTCCTGCCCTCCTTTTCTCCCCTGCTGCTTAGCAGCTGGGGTTGCACTGCACTGTATCTGGCCACTGAGGGGTACAATGATTAAAAAGGCCCAAAACCCGTGTGTTAGGCAAATAATAAACTGGGTGTGGTCAATAGCCTTGCATGGCTAAGCTTCAGTTGTATAAGTACAAGTAGTCGATTATATTTGTTGTTCATTTCATTAGTTTAATTAATAATCTCATTATAAATCAGTTCTACTTTTAAGAGGTCCATTCAGTGGCTTGTCCATTTCAGGGAGCATCAACCTGAAATTTAAAGCAGTAAATTCCGTTTTATTTCTCTCTAGTTACAGTGCATATGTAGAGTTAAGCATACACTCACTAAATTAACAGATAGCAGGAAGCTGAGTGGGGCAATAGACATTTTATAGTACAGGATAATGTGTCCAAATATGTCCAATTTAAAGAGCAAAGAAAGGTCTGTGTTTTGTGTACTAGGAGAATATACCTTTGCTATGCTAAACAAGCCAGGCTCCCATGCCGTATGTCACTGCACACTGTACTGCAGCATGCAGAAACCCAACTGTAATAACAGTTACTGTAACAGCTCATTTACTGGAGCAGCAATGTTGTTAAGAGCACAGAGCAGTGGTACTCAAATTTCTGGCCCTGTGGGCTAATGAGTAATGAGCCACTGGTCCAGGGGCTGGATCTCGCTTGTGAAGTTGATCCGCAAGCCAGATCTCACATGGAATCCTAGATTCAGAGATGCGAGGGTCAGAGAGGACCTCAATAGAACGTCATGTCCGACCCCCTGCCAGTGCCATGAAAAAGTGCTGGGGTCATGTGACCCCAGCCAGCTGCTTGTCCAGTCTCTTGAAGACCCCCAAGGAAGGGGAGAGCACCACCTCCCTTGGAAGCCTGTTCCAGATTCTGGCAACCCTACCTGTGAAGTTCTTTCTGATGTCCAGCCTAAATCTACACTCTATCAGCTTGTGGCCATTGTTTCTGGTTATTCCAAGGGGTGCTCTGATAAACAGAGCATCTCCTATTCCATACTGTCCCGCCAGTGAATTTGTATATTGCCACAAGATCCCCCCTCAGCCTTTGCTTGCGGAGGCTGAAAAGGTCCAGGTCCTTCACCCTTTCCTTATAGGTATTTCCCTGCAGACCTCTAACCATATGAGTGGCCCTCCTCTGGACCCTCTCAAGATTGACCACATTCTTGAATTGTGGTGCTCAGAACTGGATGCAGTACTCCAGCTGCGGCCTGACCAGTGCCGCATAGAGGGGAAGCATCACCTCCTTGGACCTGTTCATGATGTACCTACTAATACATGACAAAGTGCAGTTTGCTCTGCTACTTACTTTGTCACATTGATGACACATATTCATCTTGGAGTCGACAATGACTCCGAAATCTCTTTCTGCTGCTGTGCTGCTGAAAATGTCATCCCCCAGCCTATAGGTGTGCTGGTGATTCCCTCCGTAGGTGCAGCACCTTGCATTTGTCCTTATTGAACTGGACCCTATTGTTCTCTGCCCAGTTCTCTAACCTGTGCAGGTCCACCTGGATTCAGTTTCTTCCCATCAGTGTGTTTGCTTTGCTCCATAGTTTGGTGTCATCTGTGAATTTGGACTGAGTGCTTTCCACGCACTCATCCAGGTTGTGGATGAAGATATTGACCAGCACTGGCCCAAGGACCAAGCCTTGGGGGACCCCGCTGCCCACATCTTTTGAGGTTGATACCGACCCGTCCACCATCACTCTCTGGGTATGACTTTTAAGCCAATTTGCCACCCGCATGACTGTGTAATCGTCTATGGCACAACCGTTCAATTTGTCTATAAGAATAGGATGGGATACAGTGTTGAAGGCCTTCTTAAAGTCCAAGTAGACAACATCTACCTTGGTTCCTCCATCTAAGTATTTAGTGACCTGGTCATAGAAGGAAAAAAGGTTAGTCAGGATGGATGTACCTGCTTTGACCCCATGCTGTTTGCCCTTCAGCATTATATTACCTGCTGGACTCCTACAAATGTGATCCTTGATAATTTTTTCAAGGGTTTTCCCAAGGATAGAGGTGAGACTAACGGGTCTGTAGTTACCCAGATCCTCCTTCCTCCCCTTCTTGAAAACAGGGACCACATTGGCTCTTTTCCAGGCCTCTGGGACCTCACCTGAGCACCATGAGTGCTCAGACAGTTATGTCAGTGGCTCTGCTATGACACTGGCTAATTTTTTCAGCACCTTTAGATAGAGCTTATCCAGTCCTGTTGATTTAAACACATCCAGCCCCTCCACGTGTCTCTTTACTAGGTCGGCGCTGACAGTGGGTGGGCTGGTGTTTCTCCTGCTTCTGTCAGTAATTCATTTGGGAGATTTGTCTAGATCTGAGTTCAAGAACACAGAGGCAAAAACTCATTGAAAAGCTCTGCTTTTTCCCTCCTATCTGTCACCAACTGCCCTTGTCTATCCTGTAGGGTTCCTATGCTGTGCTGCGCTTCTTTTTGCTCTCTGTATACCTGAAGAAGGACTTTTTGTTGTCCTTAACTTTTGTCACCAGCCTAAGTTCTAATGCTGCTTTGGCCTTCCTAACTGATTACCTGTAAGTGTGAGCCAAGGAGGTATACTCCTCCTTGGTAGCTACCCCCTGCTTCCACAGCCTGTATGCTCCTTTTATTGCCCTTAGGGTTTCCTAGATTTCCCTGTTTAGCCACGAATGCTTCTTGGCCCCTTTGCCCCCTTTTGTACACAATAGGATTGCCTCCTTCTGCACCTGAAGGATCACTTCCTTGAGGAACGACCACCCTTCCTGGACCTCCATTTTGTCATTTTGCTCTTGAGCTTTAATGCCCCACTAACTAATCTACTAAGCACACTGAAGCCAGCCCTTCTGAAGTCTAGCACTTCTGCCCTGCTGGTTACTTTTCCCACCCATCGCTGGATAGTGAATTCAGTCAATTGATGGTCACTATCCCCTAGGTTGCCTTGTACCTGCAGATCCCCCACCAGGTTGTCCCCCATAGCCAGTGCCAAGTCCAACAAGGCGTTCCTCCTAGTGGGATCATATACCTCCCGCATTAGGTAGAGGTCCTGTATGCAGGTTAAGAACCTACATGAGCGATTAGTTCTGTCTGACTGATCCTCCCAGAAGATGTCATGGTAGTTTAGGTCACCCATGACAACTGTATCTCCTGACCATATAGCCTCTGAGAGCTGCCTGGAGCCCCACTACCAAGTCCCTTTCTTCCCAACAACCTTTGTATCCTAACCCACAGTCCCTCAGTTTGGCCCTCCTCTGATCCCATCTTGATTATAGAAGAGATATATTGCTTCATAACATAGAGAGCAACACCCACTCTCTATACGCAGGGTGGGTCTGTGGGTGCAAGCTGGTGCATCAGCTCAGCCCCGCATGTTAGATCAGGCTACAGAGTGACCCTACGCACAGGATCCAGCTGTGAAGAGACCCCATGTGACATTGCAGTCTGACACTTGAGGCTGTCCTCTAGCCTGCAGAGTTCCCCATGGGCAGGAATTGGTGTGCACGCTAAAGGTTGAGCACCAATGGTACAGAGTTCATTATTATATATTTAAAATAAAAACACCTTATTTTGATATTATAATAGTAAAGGAAACATTCCCAATGCAGTTTATTACTTTAAAATCTCAAAACAACAGAAATCTAAATGAAATAAAATAACTTTAAAGGTCTGCTATAAATACAATATAAATAAATAAGAAAATCCTCCCTCCAGGTTCCTAATGCGCTCCTGTTGTATACACTTATTGCAAACTGTTGTGGCTTATTCTGAAGCAAATTGACTAGATTCTTACTGTGACCAGCTGAAAGTAAGCAGGGAAATCTAGCTGTTTCCAGATAGAGCTGCTCAGAATGGTTATATTACAGTAGAGAATCCATCTCTTCAGAATCATCCTCCACTACTAATATTATAGCAGCTGGACATAGTAAAGATGTAATTAATAGTGGTTTGACAGCATTATTTCATAATTTTCTTGCTTTCATGGGCCTTGATATAATTACAGGAAGTTGTCTGCCTATGTACTTAACATCTTAGGAATCTTTGTTCATAATGTATTCCATTGTTACATGTGAAATACATCGCTGAGAAATTTTATTCCTAGCTACTCTGACTTTAAAACAATTCAGTATTGTTTTGGATGAATGTACCTAAATGACTTTTAGAACCAGACGGTAGTTAAATAAGTGAGTAATGCACTTCTGTACACAAATGTAAGAATTTAGTGATGAAATCCAGATCTCGGTGTAGTCAAGTGCAGTTTTGCCATTGATTTTGATGGGACCAAGATTTCACCAGATGTCTTGATAAAGTCCCATGTTTGATCATGTTGTTCTAGTAACAAATGATGGTGAGGTATAGTTGGCTCTTCATACTATTTTACAACACTTTAATATTTGTATCCTTATTATTGGTGCTGCTGTATTTTAATTACTTTACTATAGGAAACATGTTGGTGTACCAGTTACCTTATCTGTTCAGTCTCAACCATTGTAATTTGCTATTGCCTTTGGGACTTCCTTAATAAAATAATAATGTATAACAATGCTGTGTAGAGGGAGAGGATAAAGGTAAGAGGTATCATCTGCATAATAGTTACTTTATACTATGGAAGTTAATAAAAATATTCTCCAGTATACTAAATATCATTAGGAAACAGTGTGATTATACGCAAAGACTTTAAATGTTTGAACGACTTGTAAATCATGACAAATATTTCAGTTGTTTACAAAAAAATATGTTTTAAAAGAAGTACTAGCCAATTGCCCATCAACGCCCCATGCTGCTGCTGTTCTGCCTCTTGCACGGAGCGGGGCGGGGAAGCCGAGGCCAGCTGCTGGCTCCCCCACCCTCTGTCCAGTCCTCGGCACAGCTTTGGGATCATGGCGGCGCTCTCCCACGCTTGGAGCACTCTGGCTGTTTCCATCAGTTAATCAGAGTGTGAATAAAGTGTTATGAACAGGCAGACAGACTTAGGCTGTTAGAATATTAGAATCTGCCATCTGCCATTGTAGCATAAATTAACACCATCTTACTGAATCATTCTTCCTCACTGCCTGCGAAAAGTATTTCAATATCATGTCAAAATGTACAATTTATATGACTAGAAAGGACCCCTCCCCCCCACCAGTGTTCAAGTCTTCATTTTTGTGATATGTAAAGTAATCAAGCTTGATGCATGGTGTTTACTCCTTACCAGGATTCTTGGAAGTTTTGCAGTAAAAATGACCTTGTTAGGATATTTTATTCAAGGTAATGCCAATCTTAAATGTTTTTGCGTTTGTATACCCTGTATATTATTTATTCCTTTTGTCTGTTGTGGCTTTTAATTCAGTACTTCATTCAGTGACAGATTTTGGAAACATTTTGCTCTATGAAAAGTAAATTGCCGTAAGTGTCAAATACTATTAAGGATTTATATCCTTTGGTTGTCTTGGGTGTTAAATCTATATACTTTTGCTATGAAAAAAGGCTTTGATATCCCTCAAACATTCTAATTTGTACTTCACACCAGTATACTTCAACTGGCAGTAAATTAAGAGGCACCATTCTGAAAGTTTGTACTTTACTACCAGCTGGATACACTAACTATTTGTCCCAAGCAAAGAGATTGTAAATAAAGTGTGACCATATAATGTTAATTTGACAAGAGTCTTACCCATCATTTTACATTACATGGATTTCAAATAAACTTCAGAAAATCCATTTCATTTTAGCATGAAACTCATGGGACATAAGCAGATTAGCAAGGTGTACTGTACTATGTAATAAAGAGATACCTCTGTTAGTTTATAGGAACAAGGTGATGATGAAGTTGATACACAGAAATGTCCTACCAATCAGTGGAATTCACCATTTCACAGAAACAGGGTACAATTGGCAGATCCACGCTACCTTTCTCATGCTTAAAAACAGAGATGATCCGAGCAGGGTGTGGAGCCCAGGGCAAATCAGTGTGTGTGGGGCCCAGTCCCCAGACATAAGAAAGCCAGAAGCAGATTTGGCAGCAGGGGCAACCAGCCAGATGCAAAGCCAGCAGCAGCACGGAGTTGCCGCGCCACTTCACCCGACTCCGTGGGGCGCCCCAAAACGTGGGACCTGGCGTGGTCACCCCGATTTGTGTGTCCCCTCCGGGATGGCCCTGCTTAGCAAATAGTCTTTGATGTTGGGTTACTCCTTAGGAATGGTCTTCAGAACAGTATAAGATGGAGTTAGCTACAATTGAATTAAATAGTTGTGCATTAGTTCAAGTGATTGCAGGCACTCTATGAACAATATTTAAGTTATCCAGAGCAGGGGTTGGCAGCCTATGTCCCATGGGTCAGATCCAATCTGTGAAACCCTTGGATCTGGCCCATGGATGTGGGGTTTCATCAGCATTCAGCAGTAGGGGACTCTGGCTGCAAGCACTCTCCCCATGTTGCCATGGAGATGAGCAGCCATGGCAATTGGGTCCTAGCACCCGCTTTCCCACCTCTCATCCTGGGTCATTCCAGCCTGTAGCCAAATAAGGTTGCCTAAGCATGACCTAGAGTTTTGTACTGGATATGCATATTTACTGTACATGTGGATTCCTTATTGTATTAACAAGCTCTGGTATCAGCAGTATTCATGCTTCAAACCCCTGCCCTGACAAGCCAGTTAGTTTAACTTGGGCTAGAGGCTTTTATGTTTATGGGACTTGGGTTAGGACTATACCTCAAGCTAAAACTGCAGTGAAATGAAGTCCTTACAGGGGAGAAGGATAGTCATATACCTGTGCAACACCTTTATGAGAAGATATGTCATCTTCCACTTTGTATCGGTTGTTAGGGTGCTCCCCTTTTTAACACATCTGATTTTAATTTCATTTAATAGTGCTGTCATATCCTTAGTCAACTGTTAATGCTTTTCAAGTTGATGATGCTGTTCCTACACTCCCTAGAAATTGCTGCTTTTCCCCCCAAATACCTATTCTAAATCTTCAGGTTTAATCAGCTGCTTGTAGTACCCTCCCTCCTTGAGCCATTCAAATATATTTTGTATTCTTCAGTATGAAGGCATTTTGTCATTAAATATTTAAACTTATTACTATTAACTGTATTAACATTGTTAGATGTAAAATATGATCTTGAAGAAAACCATTTTGAATGAGTTGCATATAATGCCTTTGGGTTAATTCATTGCCAAGTTAATTTGATAAAACCCTTTGTAGTCATATTATTTGTAATATAAATAACAGTTGCTTTCCTTAGTTTTGATCAGTTTGGATTTCGCCAGGAAAACATATTATAATTTCAATAAATGGAGACAGAAAATTTCCATGTTAATGTGTAGCAGGGCCCAAATGAGGCCTAAAGCTCAGATCTGAGATGATCAGAAATATTACATACTTAAATCTGTGATTAGATAGAGGGAAATGATGCTAGAACAGTGCTAGGACTTGTGATTTATTATTAGTAAGACCACTTACTACACTAATTCTGAAAATAATGTACTTAAGACATTCTCTAGCCATTGGTGCCTAATTGCCTTTTAAACACTGATATGATCCATCAGGCTGAGCATTTTAGCTGTAGCCTTATTACATTTGGTTATAATGTTTGATAAGGATGTAACCAGATACAGTCAGCATAGAGCTCTATCATCCTGGCTGAACAAATGTGTTATTGGGAAACAATACACACATGCTTTTTTAACAAAATTCCAAATGCCTTAGTGAATTTGAGGCATGGGCCTAGCACTTTTCTTGTTTATGCCATTCTAAAACATATTGAAATGTTCCACCTGGTACAAAACGGGAGGTGGCATAGTAGTGGCTCTCAAATCATGGTCCGTTAAAGAACAAGCAACTCACAAAATGAAACATTTTGAAAACCAAGAAGAGTAAGAGGGGGAATGAGAAAGAAGCTGTTGATAAAAGTTTCTTTGTTGGGAAATGTTTGAAATATTTGAACCTGGAAAATCCCTGTAGAACAGTACCAAAAGAGAGGATGGTTTTTAAAGTTGTACAGTTGATACATTTTTTAACTTCAGTTCTTAAAATACAGTATGTTGATGTGATATTTGAATGGTTAAGTTAGGGCGAAGTGGAAGGGTGGGCAGTTTTTTGGTGGGGTGGAGTCAAGATATTTTGTGGAGAGATTTCATTAGAGACTGAGCAAGAAGACATTTCTTCAGTAACAATATAGCCATTCCCTGGGTGAGACAGGTATGGCTCATGACCAGAATTAATCAGCACACACGTGGTTACAGCTAATATATCTGTAACTTTGCTTAGAGCACTATTGTTCTTTATGTTAAAGTGAACTTTCAAGTAAATATGTCTGGCAGTTTCCAGGTGTACAGAATACAGTGGGTGGCATTCAAATACTGCTCCATTGTTCACCTTTCATGAATTAAGCAATGCCATCTACCACTTGTATTTTATTTTTGTCATGTGCTGTGTCATATTACATGGTTTATCCTCCCTATGTTAATCCAAGTATTTAACAAATAGCATATGGCATTCTCCAAGTCAAAGCTGAAATTTATTACAGTCTTTTAATTAAGGCATGAACAATAGGGGAGGGCAAACATTAGATGCTTTGCAACCATTTCCCTCTGCTTCAAGAATATAATAATGCAGATTTACTTTGATTATTTAGATAAAGGTAAATACAAATGAAAATTAAAGCCAAGTATAGGGAAGTATGCCAGAAAGCATGTGGGGGTGAAGCTGCTGCTGATGGCAATATTCACTAGAGTTCAGGGACCCTGAATTCTACAACAGGTCACACCCTCAACTTCTAGTAGTCTGCCTGAGTACCAGGGGCCAGCCATAATGGCTCAGTGTACTGTAGGATTGAAACCCTGTTCTAATCTCTTTGATCCTGGTTATACTATCTGCCATAATCACCAGTGACAATGAATTCCACATTTCAACCTACAGACTGTGTAAAAAGAGAGGTAGGGCTGGGTGGGAAATGACTAGGGGTAAGGTACATAGGAAATACGTTGATTTATTTGATTGTCTGCAGCAGATTGAGAGCAAGCATGGTCCAATAAACGAGGCACAACAGTTAGACAAGAGACCTAGCTTTTATTTATCTATTTACCACTAATTCATCATGTGGGATGGACAAGTCATGTAGTCTTAAGTTATTAAAAGTGATATTTAATTTCTGGTGTCTCTGCATCAATGCTTCTTCTTTCCAATAAAGTTATATTTATAGAGCACATAAACCTAGCATACATCCAATTAAATGTAAGGCCAATCTGTTTGTAGAGCTCTAAGACAATATCTGTGCCACTTACCTATAATTTCTCAAATCCTCTCTCACTTATCATTTTAACCATGGCTGGTTTCATTTTAACCATGGCTAAATTCAGAAACAAACCAAACAAGGTCAGAAGTTATTCCAGTCCAGTGTAAGGGACTTTCTGCAAGCTACCTTTACATTTGAATAAGTGCTTATCATTTTTTTGGTTTTGCAAGAGTGATGTCGTTGCTGTGATGATCCAGAAATTGTGTAAGAGGCAACTATTTCTTAGGGTGATCTCTGTTATTGGACCAACTATGAAGTTGGGATATAAAAGTTTCAAATGCAAGACATTCTCACTCAGACCTAAGGAAAACCTGAGGGAAAAATGTCTTCCATTGGAAACTTTTTATAACATTATCCCAGCTACATAGTTGGTCCCATAAAATATATCACCCTAAGAAATCCTTGCCTCTCTATCCATTTTTTGGCTTTTGCAAGCTCCAAGTTGTACTCCAGTTATCTGTCCATAAGGAAACTTCAATACACAACTAGCACAGACATTCTGTTTTATATAATTTCCTACTGGAGTGTCACTTTATGGAATACTTCGCTATTTATTTTCAACAGCAGGTCAAGAAATAGTAACACTAACACACACATTATTACCAAGATCAGATAGGTAAATACATTTTCACTGAACAGTGAATCAGTGAGGCTTGGTTATGTATTTTGCTTCTTTAGAGCCAATGCATGTTTTATTGGCCCATTGAAATAGATAAAATGTGTCCTTTTGGCTAACATATCTCAGTTAAATCAGATTGAGCACATCTTCACAGGACACTTTACTCTAGATTAGAGCAAATTACTGTGCAGTAAATGTCACCGTCTACATGTGCAGACACTTACTGTGCAGTAATTTGCTCTAATCTTGAGTAAATTTGATACCTGTAAATACAAGTAGCAGATTTACTCTTGAGTAATTACTGCTCAGTATGGCATATGTAGACAACCAACTGGAAACAAATTTGCTCTCAGGCAGCAGGGGGCAAGAGATTGTCCCTACTTGGGCTCTGGTGGTAGAGCCTACCCCAACAGCAGGTAGCTCCTGGCAGCATGGAGCAATGTCCCCCTGCCCTGGCAGCAGGGATCTCCTAGCCCATCGTCTGGGAGAGCCAAGGTTGGATGATAAAAAATCTCCTAGCCCCTGCTCCGTGATCACAGAGTAGGGGCTGGGAGCTCCCTGCTGCCAGGGCAGGGAGATATTGTTCCCACCTGGGTTCCACTTGCAGAGCCCGCCCTGGCAGCAGGCAGCTCCTTGGGGGGCAAGGAACAGTCTTCCAGTCCCTGCCAGCTTCCCTGTGCTTCCTGTTCCCAGGTGCTTCCTGTCAGCCTCTGGGCTAGCACCCAGGGGGAGCCTGGTGCAGGTGGCTGATGCAGGGCCAACAGGGGTGGGAGCAGACTGCTGCCATGAGCAGCAAATCTGCTATTGCTTCCCCACATGTATAGACACCTGCCCAGGGTGGTTTTACTCTAAGGCTTATATAAACTCACCTAGGAACATTTGCACATGTAGACACACCCACTGTGTAGCAAACAGAAGTATGAGTTCTGTAGGGAATGCAGTTAAATAAGTTCTTCTTCTATATGTATTCATTTGAACAGAGCATACAACTAAAATATCTAAATGAGTTTGGAAAATGTTTAATTTTTTCCTAGATATCATTGCTCATCTTACTCGTATCTTTATAATATTTATTCTCTGCTGATCTTTCTTCCCTGCACGAATAGCCACCACATAATTTGAACCTTTTCCTGTTTTATATAATAACTAGCCAAAAAATGAAATGATAGGTGTTGTTTGTTATGGATTAATTTGATGGAGCATATATTTAATTGGAAGTGAGTAAAGACCACATGAATAAAAATTCCACACAATGTCAATGGAATAACTACCATAATAATATAAAAAACATCATGCACATCTTTTCTTCATGAAGATCTGTTTTAATGCAAACCATAGCACATTCTTCTGACTGTTCTCAGATAGAGTTCCATGCCCAGTGTGTTGTACCGATACACAACTCTAAATGAAAAAAAATGAATTGGAAAGAACAATTTCTGAAGTGTTTAAAACAACCAGATCCAAAATTGTTCCTGCTTTAATTGCATTCTCTGAATAATGTTAGAACTTCTGTCTGACCCAATCTATCTGCATATTCTGTTTTCAATAAAATTTATGAGTTAGTGTGACCTTTTCTCTCACATCATGTATCTTATTAGCTTTTTAACTGGCTTAGTTTTGTCTATTTGTTCTTTTGAGCACTCCCAAAATGCAGAACCCTGTTCTTTACTCTTCTTTCTTTGCTCAAAAATGCAGTTCCAGATAATAGTTCACATTATTTATGGACGAGCATCAGAAAAGTAAAACAGAGAAGACTATGGCCCCCTCTACACATTGCAGGTATTATGCAATTACCTAGTTAATAGCACAATTACCTGGAAACCAGCTACATATACAAAGTAGCTATCACATGATAAAAAGCTCCAATCAGCTATAAAGTTAGACCTCAAAAACATGTACTAACTTTATAGCTTGTTGCTATCAAGCTGTAATTGGCACATGTAGTGGGGTCAGCTGATGGGGCTCCCAGCTGTAGGGCTGCATCATGCCCAGCAAAACCCCCATGAGCCCTAGGGTTTGCAACAGTCATGATCCCTTGGGCTTGGTACAGGGAAAACCCCTGCGGCAGGGGGTAAGGTGATCCCCTTCACCCCAGAAGTGGAGGGAAACCCCTGGGGCCAGAGGATTGTTGCAGATGGGATCCTCTGGCCCTAGAGGTACATGGGGCACCCCCACGGCTGGGAGCTCCCCCTGCACCAGGCAATAAGGCACAATGAGATTTAATTAATGATCCCACAATTACACCTCCTGTCATGCACGTACAGTATGGCAGGAGGCACAATTGTGTGAATCGTGCATTAAATCCTATCATACCTTTACATGTACCTGTAGAGCGGGCCTATGAAGAAGGAACAATTAGATGATAGATTATTTTGTAAGCATTCTGTTCTGTGTTTTCTTTCTACATGGTCCTTCATTTAGGTAAGAGGACTATATGTACCACAGACCACGCTCTTTCCAGCCTGAGAGCCAGTCATTACTTCAAAAAAGTTCAGACGTCATATTCAATAGTGTAGGACATATTCTCCCTCTTTTTTCCTTGCTGAACTCTGGTAGTGTGTGTAAAAGGAGTAGGAACCACCCACTAATAAATTGTTCTGGTTCTCCTAGAGTGGACAACTCCCTAGTGGGCCAAAAGCCAGCAGTAATGTTTTGGAGACAGCAGGTGCATCTACACTTTCCTGCGAGTTGACTAATTAGTGTATTTTACTGCAGAGTTTACTAATTAGCTCCTCAGTAAAACATCACTGTCTACACATGTTCCCTGATTAGGGTGCAGTAAAAAATTCTCTCTGTTGTAGGCCAGTACTGTCTAGGACAAGTACTATCCTATGGCAGAGTTTAGTGTGCCAAAATGCATGTGTAGACAGTGACCAGGGCTGGCTGTGGCATGAGGGTGCTACAGTTCAGGAGCTGCCTGCCAGCTAGCCTCGCACTGTAGCAACCTTGTGCCCCAGCCCCTCTGCAGCATGTTGAGCTGGGGCAGAGCAACTCCATGCTGGCAGGCTGACCCCACCCCTCCCTGGATCCCTGCCAGCTGGGGCTGCTGTGCCCCAGCTGAAGATGCTGCAGTCCCAGGTACATGTGTAAATGCTGCGCCTGGAAGCAATAAACTCTGGCATGAACTGAACCAAAGTATATTGCTACGTGCTAATTGCATTGTAGATGCATCCAGTGTCAAGTTGTTCTGTGTTTAGACAATACACAGGATAATGGAATCTTGGTCCATGACTAGGTCTTGGTACTACTGTAAGACAAATTACAGCAGTAAATATTTCCTCCATTGCAAGTGTCTACCTCTGCCTCATGGCAAAGGAAAAGTGGCTTGAGGACTCTATACAGTGACTATTTTTATCTGATATGTGGAGCATAGGGAATTGTTGCTAGTAGGTATAAATTAGAGCAGTGCCTAGATTGCTTTCACCTGGTGTGAAGTAAGAAATCAATTTCTCTCCCCTTTTTCAGTCTCCTCTTTATGCTAGTGGCTCCCTGTGGGAATTCTCTGCTAAGTACTTCATGGCACTTATGCTAACACTTGAGTTTCTTTGAGCCCTGCGTGCTGTGTCTGTCGTCTTTTATTCAATATCAAAAGATTGATTATGGCTGCAATTGGCCCACAATGACATCTTTCATCACCTGCTTGTTAGATATTTAAATTATCACTTTGCACTGTCTCCCATGCTGCTCCTTCCTTATCTTTGTTAAAATTCTTCTTTGCCATGAAACCTGCAAAAAGCTTGATAATAGATAAACTGCTGATGTGCTGTGACTGCTGCCTGTCATATTCATCAGTTCTGTGTCATCATTTCTTCATGGTTTCACATCTGCCTGTATCTGTCTTCTTTCTTGTATCTTAAACTGTAAACTCTCGGGGGCAAGAATTTAATTTCTTTCTTCCTCTGTGTTTGTACAGTGCAAAGTACAATCTTGGTCTGTAATTAGCACTGGGCATGTCTACACATGAATTAAAGTGCTTTTCCCAATGTGAGGTACTAAACAAATTCTCATTAAGCTGCCTTATTGTGCAGTAATGGATGTTCACAGTTTTTAAGTAATGCTTAATGCACAGTAGCCTGTTTTACTGTGCATGAATGTAATCGCATTTCTACGTGATGCTTTAATGCACAGTAAAATAGACTACTGTGCATTAAAACGCACATGTAGATGCACCCATTGTGTGCTACCATAAAACAGAACAAAAATGATTCTCCCTCTCCTACACTGCAAGCGTGTAAGGTTGCTACTTCACTGCAGCTCTAGCTCCTTATAATGATGGTGCTTATTTAAACACATTTGTTTAAAAATTCTAGGACCTAACTCAGAAAACACAGTGAAGCTTAAGAGCTACAAATGGCTGCTGGGTCATGCCCTCAAGAGATGGATAAAACTGTCAAATTATTTTGATTTATTGGTATCAACACGTACCCACTCACTTTTTTAGGACCTGTCTCGAGCATTTCTGGAGTTTTATAAAATTGTTTTGTTTCTTAAACAATTCCAGAAACATTAGCTTAAGTGTACTTACTTTATCAGGCATATGGCACACCCTTATTTGAAAGAGAATAGGCTATTTTTATAGCATAAAAATAATTTTAAAAATAAATACGGTAGGAAAACCTTAGAAAAAATAGCTTCCAAAAATGGGAAGATGTTCATGTTACAGAACAAAGTAAGAGAATATTGGTGGAAATTTTAAAATATGAACAGTTGATTACACAGAAATACATCATAGTCTTGTTTTTGGTACAGCGTAGTAATGAATAATAGCTGTCAGTATCACAGTCCTCATCCTTTGTGTACACGTGAATACATACATGTTGCAAAATCACCAAAATTGCCATTATCACAAGTCTGTGCCATTCCCTAATATTTTTTTCCTTAAATATGTAATATAGGTAGCACATTCACTTACTTCACCCTCACAGTCTGAGAGGAAATTCTATATAGAAGCAGTTATGCATATATTGTATAATTTTTATTTTCTGTTACTACAATGAGTTTGTACTAGTTTTTACTGCCCTAAGAGTCTATCCTGTCCTCTTCGTGCCCCACCCCGCAAAATCCTAATAATTCATTTGTAATGATAATGTTATTTGATCATAAATTATTGTTATTGACAAACTATTAGAATTGCAGATACAAAATAAACATCAGGAGCAAATGGACTCTTTTGAAAGTCTTCCAAGGGAGAGGGGGTCTTTAAGAGGAGACTGGACAAGCACGTGGCTGGGGTCATGTGACCCCAGCACTTTTTCCTGCAAGGGGTCAGACTCAATCTGCTGAGAATCTTTCTGACCCTAATATCTATGAATCTATGAAAGAATAATTTTGCATGCTTAATATTAAAACTAAGCTATATAAACTATTCACTGCCACACTTGTACTCAGATCCCTGTCAATCAATAGTTGTATTCAATTTAAAGTCAGCAGTTATATGTATCTCATGACACAATATTTTTCCACTATAACTTTCAGGTTTTGACAGGATATATAAGGTATGAAATAAACTTCCGATTGGCCAGCTAGTGATATTTCTCACTTTTTTAATATTCCCTATGAAATCTGTGGATCATTCTGTTGTATAATTTACTTTGTTTCTACAGTTCATAAATCCAAACTATGCAGCACTGTTCTATTATCCTCTCAACTTGTAGCAATTCACTTTGCATCTCATCTCACAAACCAGAGTTGCCAAGCAGCTGAGCGAAGTATTCAGTGAACAGTGAACAAAACATATTTTCAGTAGGCACAATATTTCTCTTTCTTACCTGAGCTTCTCTTTGACCCAGCATTTGGACATGTATCATAACTGTTTTACAGGAGAGTTAATGATACGAAATCTATAAAGAGTTCATCATAACAGAAGAATAAATACAAACACGTGACCAACAACACATGGACTTTAAAGATAAACTGATAATTATTTCCATACCCAGATTTTTAAAAAAGCATGGAAATAATTTTGGGTGAAAAATTAGCAACTGAAGTCAGAAATATTTGTGGTTTTCCAAATGGAAACTGCTTTGTTGGAACATAACTGCAGAGCCTTGCCGTACCCCAGTCAATCGTCTTCATACGTTTAAAATTAAAACAACTTCATTGCTGTGACCTTAGATCGTATATATCAATATATATGTAACACTGTTTTAATTGATTGCTTTTCCTTATGAGGAAAACATGTTCTAGTTCTGCCCTGATAATTAAGCACTCTTTGCTTAAAAGGAATGTGACGAACAGCCACTTTTATTTTCTGTTAATGAGGGATTTTACTAGGTTCTTTTGCACATACTGCTCCAAACAAGCTGACTTATTCCAAAAGGGCCTGTCAGAATGATTTTGGTGGTCCTAAAATTCTGTAATTGTTACCAGAGAAGGGAGTGAATCCAAAATGAATTTAAGAATGGCTCATAAATAATGTTTTAAAGCTGTAATTACAAAGCATAAATTGTGTCAAACAGTGTGTATAATAACATCTCTTCTAGATCCAAGGAATCCAAGGACTATCCTATTGTGTGCATGTCTTGAATTCTGATTGCTTTACATAAATTAGCACCATTTTTGGTGTCTAATAATTTCATCTCCTTAATATCGTACTTTCGGGTGTTTAATTTTGAGATGGCTAGAATACATATGCAGACAAAGTTATTTGGGTAAACAAATTGTTGGAAAAACTCTTTGCAAGCTTTCAGGTACAAATACCCTTCATCAGGCTAAGGAATTGTCTGCAGTTGGTCTATGTTATTCCTGGATGGAATAGTAAAGAAGTCAGAGGCCAGTATGGATGGGAGAGCCAGTCAGTGAAAATGTAAATTGTGGTAGTCAGTAGGTGAGAGACAAGTTGGGGCGAGGGGAGAGGGAATGAATAGAGCTGATAAATAGTACAGAGATTATCTAGGGAGTCAGATGTTAGGAGAGATATAATGCGTCATAAAACCAATGTCTATATTTAGTCCATGATTTTTTGTATCCAGTAGGTTGATGAAGTGAAGTTCATAGATTCGTCTGTGAAAAGTGTTCTGTAAATTCCCAGTGAGGATTAGAACTGAGAGATTGGAGAGAGAGTGGTTTTCTTGTGAGAAAGGTGCCCTTACAGGTAATTGGGTATTCTTGGCTTTGACTACCATTAACTACCTCAATTTACATTTTCACTGACGGGCTTGCTCACATGCACTCTGGCCTCTGGCTTCTTTACTATTCCATCCAGGAAGAGCACAGACTAACTGCAGACGTTTCCTCGGCCTGACAAAGGGTATTTGTACCCAAAAGCTTGCAAAGCAGAATTTCTCCAGGCATTTGAATTGGTCTAATAAAAAATACTGGATTTACCCAAATAACCTTGTCTGCCTATGTCCTTAGACTAACACAGCTACAACCTATACTCCTAGATCACATAGGTATGCACACATGCACTAAAAGCCTAAAGTTAATAATTTAGAGATAAAAAATTAACCTTTATGTATCTGTGGAAAAGACTTAAACTCGCCAAATGAGGAGCAGAGGCAGTGGGACGCCGCACCAGCAGCCAAACGCGGCGAAAGTGAAGAATAAAAGAGAAAAAAAATGTCCAAACCCGAAGGAACCGGGACTGGCTCCCTCATCGGCATGGGCATACTTTATAAGAGTGTGCCAGGACCAGTTGGTTGGCCAGACCCCAGGAGCCTGGATAAAAGACCAGCGGGGGGAACTGGAAGGAAGGTCCCCAACCAGCCCGGAGGGACCAGGGCAGGAGTTCAGTCCCAGTGAAGGCCAGAGAGTGCCTGAGGATTTACTTACAGAGTCACCATGGATGTCAGAGGTCTGCAGAGAAGACTGGAGCCCAGCAGGACCAAGCGGAGCAGGGATCCAGACGTGGCTGACTGATGGCAAGTACCAAGCCTGCAGGAAAGGTGACACGCTGGGGGACAGAGCAGTACTGAAGCTGGGTGACGTACATACAAAAGAAGAGGGGGCAGTAGGAAGCACTCGGGATAAGAACACCATCCCTATCCTACGGCCATAAAATTCTGAGAGCCAGAGCACCACAAGTATACAGGATTACCAACTCGAAAGATACAGGTGATGACGTCTTGGTTGGTGTTCGGGTGTAGGGGAGGTGGAGCCCCAAACAGGAAGAACAGCAGGGATGACCAAAGGGAGTCGCCAGGCAAGACAGGACCATACATCTTCCTTCCAATCAGAATTATTTACCATCAAAGAAGTGGCAGGTGAGACCCCCTGGGAAACCCACCCAAAAACACCTTACTAACACAACTGTTCTATCCCAAAAGCAGCGGTGAGGTCAGAGAGGAATCCCCATATGCGACATCCAGGGGAAAGGCATGGGAGGTTATAGTATCCAACGAAAGCAAAGGTATTACAGCACATATAATCTATAGGAAGTATCTCTCAACAGTGCAGTCCCTCTATTTTTCCTATTGGCTAAGAAATCTTAGCATCTTTTAATTGTATTTTGGCTGAAATGTGTTTTTCTTTCTACAGTAGGTTGAGAAGGATTATTCTTAGGGCCTGGTTACATGGTAAGTTTAGGCAGCTTTAAGTGGCTTAAAGCACGTGTTATTAGTTTAAAGGTAAACCATTCATAGTTTCATAGTTGGTAGGGTCGGAAGGGACCTGAGCAGATCATCAAGTCCAACCCCCTACCATGGCAGGAACGAATACTGGGAACAAACTATCCTGGCAAGGTGTTCATCCAGCCTCCTCTTAAAGACTCCCAGGGTAGGAGCCAGCACCACTTATCTCGGAAGTTGTTTCCAGATCCTAGC
>NW_017729004.1:69236358-69241485 GCF_001723915.1 Gavialis gangeticus | reverse complement strand
ATGTTCATCTTGGCATCAGTAATGACTCCAAGATCCTTTTCTGCCTCTTCACTGATGAAAATGGGAGTTCCCCAGCCTGTAGGTATGGTGCTGGTTCTTTCCCCCAGGTGCAGTACCTTGCACTTGTCAGCGTTGAAACCCATCCTGTTCTCATCCACCCACCCCTATAACCTATCTAGGTCCAATTGTAGCCTATTCCTCCCTTCTAGCATGTCCACTTCCCCCCACATCTTAGTATCATCTACGAATTTGAACAGGGTGCTTTTTACACCCTCGTCTATTCCTGGGCAGTGTTTTCTGTAATCCACCTAATTTTACTTCTGTTCCATTAAGGTGTGCCCAATCTATATAGCTAGTCCACCCAGTCTCCAGCATCCCAGGATATAGTGGGCCCTCCTGAGTCAGGGTGAGTGGGGAGATGCTGGGAGGCAGTGAGGCCAGGCACTTCAAGCAGAGTGAGCACTGCAGCCCTGAAGTGCCTGGCGGCCATGATGCCTCCTATTGCTGCATAAACTGGCTTGTTGCTCCTGTTGGCAGTGGCACAGGGGAGGTGAACTCCAAGAAAAAAGGGAGTGGGCCCCTTGGAGCTCAGGTGGTGGTCAGCTGGCCAGCAGCCCAAGCAGGGTTGATGTGGGGGGGAGGGAGGGGAGGCTCCAAAGTGGAGATAATGATGATTTAGTGTGGCAGAAATTTTCCTTTACTAACTTGCTTTTCTAAATAGGTGAGCTACCAAAAATGGTGTTTTCTGTCTTGTAGTTGCTTTGCTTTTTGGGCCTGAAAATATTTTAATTAGTATTTATTTTAATTGTCATTAAAATATTGTGTATAGTTTTCCTAATTGTAGTTCATGAGACATTTATATAAACCTGATATGGCATATAAGCAAATTCTTATTTTTCTTGTTTTTAAAGTAATTGCTTCAGTATTTGTATCTTAGACTTCTGGGACTGGACATAACATGTTCTTAAAATAAATAATTGCTGTGGTTTAGCAGGATGGAAAACGGAAGCTGTTTGATCATTTTCACTGTATTGGGATTTTTTAGTTGGGAGCTCAAGTAATTTTAAAGACTGCCAGCTTGGAAAATGTTATAAAATAACTGGAAATCCTGCACAGTCAGATTGGCTAGTAATCTTTGTGATACGTTGAATAAGCACTGCCAGTAAGAACCACTTCACTTGCTGTTTGAAGGGCCTGATTCTACTTAATAAAAAAAATCTAAATCTGTAAAAATTTTGGTTCTGTTATTTTAGGGAAACAAGTTCTAAGACTTTCCCAGTTACAAGGGAGATACCAGATGTGTTGTTGCTGGGAAGATGGTTACCAGATTGTTAAAGAGACAGAGGAAGAAGGAAGCTTCCATTTCTTGAAAACACCAAAACCTGGAGAGAGTGGAAGAAAACAGTTATTTTTAAAATACAAATTATTTTTTATGCATCAAGCTTCTATAAAAAAATGCCTGCACTTTCAGAAACAGCAGTCATAAATAGCATCATAAAAGGAGAGAAATAAGTGATATATAGGCAAGAAGGAAAATGTAGTTTTTCTTACGGAGTTTGGAGTGAGATTTAGAATCAAGCCAGAAAAATAGTGTAATCTCTTGCATAAGTAATACCAGATTGTATGGAAGGGCATGTTAGATGGAAATCAAGGAAGATGGTGAATGTTTGGAACTGGATTCTGAAGGGAATAGGGAGCTACACCAATAACATTTTTGTTGTAGGTTAAGTGCAGACATTTGCAGGAATTAGTGAATGTCTGCACCAGATCTAACTTAGTTCGCTGCCATGTGGACCTTACACTTAGACCTGGTCTCAGTGATCAGAAATCAGTCTAAACTCATAACTAACTGTACATTAGTTCTGTGTACATAGACCAGTCTAAAAATGGAGAACCCCAGTCTAAGACCTAGATAGATGTACACTCAAACTTAATTGATCTAGGTTAGACTGGTGCATCAAACTTCAGTATAGTGACCTGTGCAGCCCTGGGGCTAGGAGAACTCAGCTGCTGGCCCCCATCCCAGAGCTGTGCTTGTCTAACCTGGCACTGGGCTGTTGCCAGCCTCCCTTCCCGTCCCTCCCCCCCCAATCCTAAAAGCAGTTTCTAGTGTCACTGGTTTTATTAGCATTCTGATGCTGGGAGCAAGTATTGGTGTGGGGAGGGGCAGGAGGGATGGAGTTGGGGTGGCTAAAGAGAGCCCTAGAGAGGGCTAGGTGAGAGATGATATACTAAAATAAATAGTCTGAGAGCTTTGTACAGGTCTGAACGAATTCAAATTGGCAGGGCCTGATGAACTCCATCTTAGGATACTGAAGGAACTGGCAGAGGAGATCTCAGCCTGTGGCAATAATATTTACAAAGTTGTGGGGGTAGGTGAGGTATCAGAGACTACAAAAGGGCCAACGCAGTACCTGTCTTTAAAAAAGGCAGAAAAGAAGACCCGGGAAAAGACTGGTTAACCTAACTTCAGTAGCCAGGAAGTTACTGGAGCATATCATAAGGAAGTCCATTTGGAAGCATCTGAAGGACAACCAGCCAGCAAGGATTTAGTAAGAACAGATCATGCCAAAAAAACGTGATATCCTTTGACACAGTACCTGTTTGGGTAGTGTGGAAGCATCTAAGGTGGGGGGTATGTTGGGTGCTGTACCATCTGTCCGGCGCGGGGCCCCTCCCCTCAACTCTTCTGCCACGACTTAGTGTTATTGAATGAAAGGAGGGGTTCAGTGGAGATCCTCTTCCTGGGGGACCCCAGGGATGATAGTATTTACAGTCTTGACATGATGTTCCGTGGGGCTCCACCCCCCTACACGCCATCCACACACCAGCCAATGGTGTAGCCTGTGTTGTTCTGCCGTGCCCTGCAGACCCTTTTCTCTAGGGGACCAGCGTTGGTGTGGGCACTGGTGCACTAGCTTGGCTGTTACGACAACTAGCGCTTTCGGCGCGGGTGCTGACGAACGAGGCTCTCAGTAGCTGGTGTCTTCCTTGCCCCCTCTGGGTGAGACACCTCCAATGATCGGCTGTAATATATGCAGCTGGACAAAAGGGAAGCGGGGGGAGTGGACTGGCTTCTCCCTCCATGCCTTGCCCAGGAGCTCTGTTCCTCTCCCTTGCTCTAGATGCCAGCACTGAGCCTCACCACACCTGGCATGCTCCGTGCTGACATGCTCCCTCTATCCCCCCTTTCCAGGTTCTGGTGGGGGTTTTAAATCTTCCTGCGGCAGCTGCTCTGGCCACTGTGATTCGCTCTGCTTTTCCCTGCCCCGGGAACAGCTGATTAAACTCCTGCTCTGGCTCCAGCTGTGCTCCCGGAGGTAAGTTTCCCCAGGAGAGGGGGCTGCTTATAGGGCTTGGGGCCCATGGGGTCTGCCTCATTCCCTTCGAAAGCCTGTGGGGGCTTCTCACCGCCACAGGTAGATTAAATGAATGGTGTGGATATCAAGTGTACTACTGGACTTCAGCAAGGCTTTTGACAAAATTCCATGTGATCTTGTAAACAATTGAAGAAATGTGAATTAAGCAAAACTACTATAAGGTGCATAGACAAATGGCTCAATAGTTGCAGGCAAAAGGTAATTTTAAGTGGTCCGTGTCAGAATGGTAGGAAGTTTTGAGTAAAATTCCACAAAGGTATGTCTTTGGCCCACTACTGTTCAACATGCTTATTAACGACTTGGATGCTGGAATTTAGAGCTTCTTGAGCAAGTTTGCAGATGGAACGAAAACAGGAAAGATCACAAACACATTGGAAGGCAGGAGGGCAATTCAGGATGATTTTGACAGATTGGAAAATTGAGCTAGAGCTAACAGGATGAAGTTTAGTGCTGAGAAATGCAAGGTGCTACATCTCAGGAAGAAAAAAAACCCCACAAAATGTCTGGCTGGACCTTTGGCTCGATGACAGCAAAACGGACAATGATCTGGGAGCCTTGATAGACTACCGCAGTGTTCAATATACATCTGCAGTGTGATGCAGCTGCCCAAAAGGCAACTGTCATTTTGGGCTGCATCAATAGGAGCATCTGGTGCAAGGCACAGGAGGTAATAGTGCCTTCTTACTCAGCACTGGTTAGGTCTCATCTAGAATTCCATATGCTGTTTTGGGCTCCACATTTCAAAAAGGACATGGATAGGCACCCTACCCTGAACTAATTGCTTAATTGGAGGTCACACCTGCCTGGAGCTTTAACTGTCAGCCCTAATCCAGCTAATAACTTCAGCTGGCCACTGTCTGGGCCTTCTGAGTGGCTGGTGGGAGAGCAGTTTCTCTAGTTATCTTCAGCTGTGGCAACAGACTTGAGACCAGCCAACATTTCTGTCTAAGGTCTGGTTTGGTAAGCCTGATCCTGTGCTCTCTGGCTTTCCTGGTTCCTGACTCTGCTTGGCTCTGTTCTTGGATTGTAGAATTCTCCTTTGATTTGACAATTTGGCATCCGGTTTCTGAACCCTGACCCTGCTTGTGTTTTGGACTTTACCCCTGGATTTCCCTCTGGATCTGGTAACTTAGTCTCAGTCTCCAGAACCGTAACCCAGCCTGTGTTTTGGACTCTGTCCCAGGGTTCCTTCTTGGATCTGGTAACTTGGCTCCCAACCCCTGACTCAACCTGCTTTTTAGACTACACCCCTGGTTCCTGCCTTCCCCTAGTTGCCAGACCACTAAACAAGACCTGGTCCATTAAAATGGAGAAGTTAGGGTCAAGAGGCAGGCAACAAAAATCATAAGAGGAGAGGTGGAGCAAAATAGGCATGTTCAGCTTAGAAAAAAGGTCTGGAAGTACTACTAATCTTGAAACTGGAAAAATATATATACTAGAAAAATCAAACATCTGTTATAACTTATATTAATGTTATTTTAAAAATATTTTGTCCTGATTAATGTGTGTTTGCATAGTGTAACTAAAGACGATGGCATAATAGCGCAAAATACAGTCTTACTCATGTATATTCTATGTGAGGGGTAAAGGGGTGCATGTGGGGAGGTGTGGTTGGGAAGTGGGCATGTGTGTGTAGTATTGGGGGGTGTGGGGCTCAGATGCAGCGGTGGTGGTGGGGGTGACGAGCGGCTGGATGCGAAGCCAGCCTGGTTTCACAGGGCCCCCCAAAGCATGGGGCCTGGGGCAG
>NW_017729004.1:69227331-69231358 GCF_001723915.1 Gavialis gangeticus | reverse complement strand
TATGTGGTTGGATTGTGTGGGAGGGTGTGTATGTGGGTATGGGGGGCTGAGAGTACATGTGGGGGCTGTGGGATGGCATGGGTGTGTTTGAGTGTATGGTGTGGGTGGGTCCTTGGAGTCCCTGGAGTGTGCAAGTCCCTGGAGCTGCATGTGGTGGCAGCGATCAGGGCCAGCCCCACCCAGCCCACAGCACTTCTTGTTCCTCCTACCCCAGTCCCTGGCCACAGGTGGTGGCAGTGTGTGGGGACAGTCCAACCCAACCCCATAGCACACAGCTCCTGCGCTCCGTCATTGTGCAAGGCCAGCCCAGCACATGGCTCTCCTCACTCCTGGCCCCTTTCCTCCAGTGGGAGGCCCTGGCCCCAGCCCAGTGGAGCCCTTATCTGAAGGTTCATGTTCACAGGCATAATTTTGGGATTGAAAGTGATAACACTTGTATTGAGGAAGATTGGCAAACTCTAAAGGAGACTCTCCATGAGGTTTGCTTGGAATCAATTTGCTTTATCACTCGATGCCATCAGGGCTGGTTTGACAAAAATAGCACTGAGATCAAAGCCCTTCTTGACTGGAAGAGAAAAGCTTTCTGTGGCTGGCAAAACCATCCTGTGTCCAGTCACAAGCAGGGAACTTTTCAGTGACTTAATGCTGAAGACCAGAAGACGACCTGAGAAATCAAAAACAAGTGGTGGGAAGAGAAAGTGAAAGAAAATCCAACAATGTATTGGCAATAATGACATGTGGAGCTTCTTCAGTGCAGTCAAGGCTGTGTATGGACTAAGCTTTTGCAGACTTACCCCACTTAGAACTGAACACGGCAGTACATTCCTTAAATATGAATCTATCCAACACCGCTAGGATAAGCACTACGAAAAGCTCCTGAACTGAGAATCGCCAGTGACTGATGAAACAATTGAATTCATCCTGCAGCATCCAGTAGGGGAAGCACTTGCCAGTCTACCAACCTTTGAAGAAGTTCACCAATTGATATGACAGATAAAGAACAACAAAGCATCTGGCCCTGATGGCATACCAACTGAGGTCTTCATATTTTGTGGGGAAACGGACCAACAAGCTCCACATGCTTTCTCAAAATCTGGAACACTGAGAAAATTCCCACTGACCTGAGGAATGCCAGTCTTGTCACCATTTTTGAAAAGGGAAGTAATTCTGACTGTGGAAATTATCGAGGTATTGCCCTCATCTCTATTGCTGGGAAGATCCTTGATGGAATTCTGCTGAACTAACTGATTCTTGCTGAGGAACTCTTTCCCAAGTCTCAGTGCAGCCCCAGACCATATACTCTGCGGAAACACATGTATAGATGGTGACAGTGGCTGGCTGGGGCATGAGAGTTCTAAGGTGCCACCTAGCCCTGAATTTTAGCACCCCCTGTGCCTTAGGCAGCCCGTCCACCACCCGATGCCACTGTCCAGAGCTCGGAGCTGACCCCCAGGAACCTCTGCCAGCCCAGGACTGCTCCACTCTGGCTCAAAGTGCTACAGTCCTGGGCACATGTGCAAATGCTGTGCCCAGGAGCAGCTGACTCCCATGCAAACTGCACCAGAGGTCATCATGTCACATTAATTGTGTGCGTAGATGCACCCATTGGTGCTATTTAACATACCATACTAGTGCTATTGGGCTAAAAATTTGGGAAGTATAACAGAGAGAATTTCTAGTCTAGCACAGGAGTCAGCAACTCACAGGCTGCAGGCTAGATTCATCCCAGAAAGAGACTGTATCAGGCCTGCAAAGTCAGGACAACAGGAACACTCGAGACAAATCAGAGGCCGGTGACAGAAGTGGCAAGGTTGCAGACCTGCCTTAGACTAAGTCCCATTAATTTGGCCTGCCCCTGCTAAAAGGTTAGTGACTCCTTGTCTAACATGTGCATGTGTTTTTGGCCTTCATAGATTCTTGTGATCTGACATTATTCTCCCTTGGAGACATTTTTCATTTTGTTTTTTACTGTATAGCATTTCCTATAAACCATTTCAAACAAATTATCTGTAATCACAGGGAATGTTTGCAAACTATTAATTATGGCTGCCTTATAGTAGTATTTCAAATTATTCACAGTCTGTAGGAGTTGTGTTTAATGAAGATTTTAATGACTTATCAAACATAATTTAAATGAATAAAAGTTTTGTAAGCCAGCTCTTCTTTTCTAATTCTTGGGAGCAAGGGAGTCTAGTAGAACATTTAGATTATTTTGCATGAATTTAGTACACACAGGAAACCAGAGAAGTGTACTTTGGACTGAAGGAATGGAAAGAAATAGTCACATTTCCTCTGCCCTGTTTTTCAGTGTCCCACAGGAGACTCTAGTGCATCGCTCACTCTCCACTAAGACCTTTCCATTTTGCTACAATAACAGTAATTAAATATCGCTCAGACTTTCTACACAGAACATATACCATATAAATCACAAAACAAGTATCTGTCACATTTCATTATAAAACAGACTTTGTTTATTTATATGCCAAATTCAATTGTCCGTGACAACTAAAAAATTTGTTGCAACCTGATCATATGTTAGCTATTCATAATGATTAAACTTTCCTTGAAACAGATAACAGAATAACCCACATTTTCAGTGGTTGTATGAACACAGAAGAGAAATATCCAATTTTGATATATTAAAACCTGCCGTAAAGCAGATATTCCCTGTTACAATGAATATACATTGAAGAAATTTACTTCTTTAGGTACCTTCCAGCATGAAGTGGCTCATGGCTATAGACAGGGTTGCGAGCCGAGCAGGCTGGTGCTCTTGGGAGGTACAGAGAATATTCTCAGGTGCCTGGCTGGCATCTCTTTGTTCATATGCTTCACAGTTAAACTGTTTATCAGGAGGTGTGAAAAAGATTTTCCCTGGGTGAGAGTTTGGTAGGAACCTTGGGGTTTTTTACTTTCCTCTGTGGAGTCTGGTATGGTCCTCCTACTAGCATCATTGAGGCATTTTTGACTTCCTTTGTTCTTTGCCATTGCAGATTGACTTGGAGTCTCCATTGCAGATATTTATTTTTTTGAAGACAGAGCTTTGGCCAGAAACTAAAGTAATTGCACTTGATATAATGCAGGCAGGTCAGGCTAAGTGAACTAATGGTTTCTTGTGGTTATAATATCTATGCATCCCAAGAAATCTGAAGGTGCTACAGTAGATACCACAGGAACAGTGCTTTTTAAGAAATATGAGTTCACATATATGTCTTTTTATTCCTTTTACATTAGTATTCTGTTATTGGAGGATGCTCCTCACTACCATAATATCTGTGTTTCCTCTGTCTTGGTAGCAAGAATAATTGTTTAGGAGTAAATCTTTTAGGCTAAAAGATCATGAATATAAAATTGAATTGTCCATTAGAAAATATATATGGGGTAGCTTGGCAGTTGCCTACAGTAGTTTCCAGATATAATTTAAAAAGTATGGAAACCAGTATCATTGTGTGCATTGGAAAATATGTAGGAAGAAAATTTCATAGATTTCATTTCATAGATTTCATAGACATTAGGGCTGGAAGGGGCCTCAGAAGATCATCGAGTTCAGCCCCCCGCCTGAAGGGCAGGAAGTCAGCTGAGGTCATAGGATCCCAGCAAGATAAGCATCCAAATTTCTCTTGAAGGTGTTCTCAATGTAGGTACATTTCTCAGTGTAGGTGCTTGAACCACCTCCGATGGTGGACTATTCTAGACCTTGGGGGCTCAGACAGTAAAGAAATTCTTCCTAATGTCCAGCCTGAAATGGTCTTGCAGAAGTTTATAAGCGTTCGACCTCATCATCCCTTGGGTCGCTCTGGTAAACAAACGTTCCCCCAGATACTAGTGGTCACCCCTGATAAACTTATAAATGACCATCAGATCACCCCTAAACCTGCGCTTTTCCAGGCTAAAGAGCCCCATAGCTCTCAGCCTGTCATCATAAGGTCTGTTTTCCTGACCTCTGATTGTGCACGTGGCTCTTCTCTGGACTCTCTCAAGCTTCTCCACATCCTTTTTGAATTGTGGAGCCCAAAACTGGACGCAG
>NW_017729004.1:69212055-69222331 GCF_001723915.1 Gavialis gangeticus | reverse complement strand
TAGAGCACCATGACAATTGACTTCCATCAATTACCACCCTCTGTGTCCAACCACAGAGCCAATTTCCCAGCCAGTGGATCGTGGTGAACCCAAGTCCACAGTTGGCCAGTTTTACCAAGTCGTGATGCCAGATCGAAGGCTTTTTTGAAGTCAAGATATACAACATCAATCTCTTCTCCCTTGTCCAGGTGATAGGTCACCTGGTCGTAGAAGGAAATGAGATTGGTCAAGCAAGACCTACCCGCAACAAACCCGTGCTGGCTATCCCTCAGGATGTTGGTGTCGGCCAGTCCCTTAAGGATGGCCTCTTTAATAAACTTTTCTAAGATCTTCCCCAGGATAGAAGTCAGGCTGATGGGCCTATAGTTAGCCGGATCCACTTTCCTCCCTGTCTTGAAGATAAGCACCACATTGGCCTTCTTCCAGTCTTCGGGCACTATTTCTTTGTCCAGAATTGCCTTAGATTAGTTAGCAGGAAACGATAAGTTAATCTATTAGGCTATCAAAACACAGGTTTGCTTACCTTTTATAAAAAAATATTTGAGAAACACAACGTTAGCACTGCACTCATTACTCCCCAATTCTTTTTCTCTGGTAATCTTGCCTTCCTACCAATTGCATTCATGCGCATGGACTTACCCACACGCCTGCATAGAGGGACACCCGCATGCACCCCTGTTCCCATATTATCCTTAACACTGAGCACTGGTGCACTATACACTTGGGTTTCTCTATGCATGGAAAGAAAGTGCCTTTTACTGTGCTAAGCAGCGTTTTCTCTGCTTCTAGCAAGTACATTTGCACATGAGCCAGACTAAAGTTATTCAGTCTTCTGCTGGTGCCAGTTGCACAGCAATAGCCTGTAAATGATTTGGATGACTGGGGTGTTATGTATTGTTGGAGGCTAGGAATGCCTTGCAGGTTTCTCCGAATGTGGTGTATGTGTATGTGGTGGGTCTGTTAGGCATTCCCAGCCTCCTGGAAAAACCTAACACTCGAGTCGTTCAAATCATTTACAGACTATGTAGTACAACAGGCAGCAAAAGATCCACCACATACACATACGCAGAATTTCAGCTATGTACTTCTCTGTGGGAGACCTGTATACAAATCCCCTGCGAGTTTGTCAGTGGTTATAGGCCAGATCCAAAGCCTGCTGAAGTCAGTGGAAAAAACTCCATTGACTTCAGTGAACTTTGGCCTAGTTCCAGAGCTTAGAAACTTGACGTCCTGCTGAAATAACATTTACACCTCATGAGGAGAAGAAAACTAATCTCCTGTGCCCTAGGAATACTTCCTTTCTCCCAGCCTCTGTCTTGTCTGTTTTTCTTGTAAGAAACAATGCTTGACCCCAGAAAGCCTACAGTGTGTTTTACAGTGCCTGCCACAGAGACTCTGATCTGGGGATGTGGCTTGTATGTGCTACCATAATGCTTTTAGGAATCTACTGCTCTTTTTAGGCAATTACAGTACCAAGAGACCACCCCAAAGAATCCTCAAATGTACTATGCACAAAATTTCTCCGCCTTTAATAGGCGACCACCGATAGTATTAAGCAATGGATTTTTGCCAGTATTTTTATATTAGTCTCATGCAGGTGGCAGAATTGGCTTCCAATTCAGGCATAAGGTAGCTTTATTGAACAGTTTTATAGTGGCGGGCTATCATCAGATGTTTTGGGGATAACTGCTAGCACAGGCATTTTAGCCAGAAGTGTAACATTGGAGGGTAGTACATATGGGCAATGAAAACACCCACGACTACTGACTCCCAGTACCTGTGCCTAAACAACAAAGTCTGGGGATTATGAGAACAAGCATTATAGTGTTGTTGAAGGTTTTTTTGTCAAGAATATTTTATTGATTATAGGAAATACCAGAACATTTTTCTTTTTTTCTTTTTTTTACAAGAAGTGTAAAAATATGGAAGCAACGGTAGGGAGATCAGGCAAGCTGAGATCCAGAAAGGTCTTAGGCACTTGAATGGGGCCTTACTCAAGAGTGGTTCACCTAAATCCAAAAGTTAGGTCTTCAGAGTCTCCTAACCTTCCCTATAAGTTTTCAACTTTAAAGTTTGTGAAAAGTTCCTCCGTTCTGACTGCTCAGAAGTACCAAAGTCTTGATAGTGCTAACCTACTTGCCTCACATTTGCTCCAAGGACTGTTCTGTATTTTTAATTGAACAGTTATTGGACATATGCTGAAATAGTCCTTGTGCAGTGTGTGGAAGTCAAGTCTTCACCCAGCCTGGTAAGTAATTTGCCTACTAAGCTAGAGATATGTCTACTCATATGTATACTTTTATTTTCTGGCCGTACAGTCTTTTAAAATTCAGTGTAAAGTGAAACTACCTTCAACAAGAAGAAATGAGGATACCCCCTACTGGAGAATAGCCTATACAGTCATAGTTAGGTTCCTGTTCTGGGAGACCCAGGGGTGGGGAAAGGGGGAATGCAGGTGGGTGTTGAATCCTCCCCCTCACATGAAGGACTAGAACTCAGGTTTCCCACATCCTTGTTGTTTGCTTTAACTACTGAACTGTTTTATAAAGGGGGTACACAGCAATATTTCCTCCCCACTTTGAAAGAAAAGGATGACTTTTGAAGAAAAGTGTTTAAGTGTCTACATTCAGGACAGGGTTCTGGGCTGTGGGGAGAGTTGTCTCCAAATAGCACTGTGTAAGTTGCCTAAGCCCCAGATAAGTAAGATTTAAAATGCATTCTTACCCTTAACATTTCCTTTTGACTAGTTTAGGTCATTCCCTCTTTGCTGCATTGGCTGCTTGTGCTTAACTCACTGTGTTGGCTGAGGTATCTAAGGGTGTTTATATACGCGTTCCAGGAGTGTGTGTGTCGGGGAGGGAGGGGGCTTTAATTAGAGTGGCTCAAGAGCTGCTCTGATTAAACAGCTGGGAATGTGGCATCCCCGTGCTGAAAAATGGTGGCAGGGGTACTTTAACTAAAGGTTGTTCAGTAAATGAGGTTTAGTTAAAACACCTCTGCTGCCATTTTTCAGAGATAGAAGAGATAAAGTAGGCATATCTACACATGCAAAAGCTGCGGGGTGGGTTTACTCTAGAGTAAATTACTCTAGAATAAACTCACTTTGGGCGGGGGGAGCTCTAGGCTTTCCTGGGTGCTAGTCCAGGGGCTGGCTGGGAGCACAGGTTCAGAAGACAGCAGTCTTCTGGTGGGGGCTGGGAAATTGCTTTCTGCCCCTGGGAGCTGCCTGCTGCCAGGGCAGGCTCCACCACCAGATCCTGGGCAAGGACAATATCCACCTGCCCTTGAAGCAGGAGCTTGGAACTAGCCACAGGGGAGGGGCAGGTCAGCCAGTAGGGCTTTACCAGTGATCCCCTGGCTGGGTGGGGATTCCAATTTGGGATTCCCTGCCCAGCCAGGGGCCCACTGCGAGCTGCCCCACCAGCAGATTGGGGCAGGGGGCTGAAACCTGCCCCTCCCCTGCAGCTCTTTCCAAGCCATGCGCCTTGATCACCCAACTGGGGAATGGGCTTGGACCTGCCCCTGACTAGGACAGTTCCCAGCCAGCCCTGGGCTGCGCAGGGAAATCTGCACATGCAGCCTAGAGCTAGCTGGGGACTGCCTGAAACAGAACAGTCCCCAGCCATGTCCAGGCTGCATGTTCAGACTTTTCTGCAGCGACAGAGTAGGGGATGAGAGCTCCCCGCTGCTGGGGCAGGGGACATTGTCCCTACCGGGGCTCCAGTGGTGGAGCCTGCCCCGGCAGCAGGCAGCTCCTGAGGGCAGGGAGTAATCTCCCACCCCCTGCTGCCTGGCTGACTGGGACCAAATTTGATGCTCCTGGTCTGCCATCTACAAATGTCATACTAGACAGTAATTACTCAGCAGTTAATTTGCTACTCGCATTTGGGTCACCAGAAAACAATAGAATGCAATTTAACAAAGAGAAATGCAAAGTGCTACACCTAGGGAGGAAAAATGTCCAGCACACCTACTGCCTAGGAAATGACTTGCTCGGTAGCATGGAAGCGGAAAGGGATCTTGGAGTCCTAGTGGACTCCAAGATGAACATGAGTCGTCAGTGTGACGAAGTCATCAGAAAAGCTAACTGCACTTTATCGTGCATCAGCAGATGCATGACAAACAGAACCAAGGAGGTGATACTTCCCCTCTATCGGGCACTGGTCAGACCGCAGTTGGAATATTGTGTGCAGTTTTGGGCACCACACTTCAAGAGGGATGTGTATAACCTGGAGAGGGTCCAGAAAAGGGCCATTCATATGGTTAAGGGCTTGCAGGCCAAGCCCTACGAGGAGAGACTAAGGCACCTGGACCTCTTCAGCCTCTGTGAATGAGAAATTGAGAGACGACCTTGTGGCTGCCTATAAATTCATCATGGGGACACAGAAGGGAATTGGTGAGGCTCTACACACCATGGCACCCCTGGGGTTCACAAGAAATAATGGCCATAAGCTAGCAGAGAGCAGATTTAGACTGGACATTAGGAGGAACTTCTTCACAGTTAGAGTGGCCAAGGTCTGGAATGAGCTCCCAAGGGGCTTGGTGCTCTCCCCTACCCTGGGGGTCTTCAGGAGGAGGTTGGATGGGCATCTGGCTGGGGTCATCTGAAGTCAGCACTCTTTCTTGTCCATGCAGGGGGTCAGACTCTATGATCTATTGAGGTCCCTTCCAACCCTAACATCTATGAAGCTATGTAGACAGTGATGCTTACTATGCAGTAATTAGCTCTACTGTTCAGTAAAGTGTCTTGTGTAGATTCACCCAGTATTTACGCCATTAACTCCACAGCAGATTTTCTGTATTCACTTTGCCATTGTTTTTAAGTGGCTCAACAAAAGGAAACCAGTACCTCCTTCACATGGAATTAATACTGAAGCTATCTTAAATTGGTACAATCTCATCTTGGGATTACAAGGTTATATCTTCCTTATCGACCTTAAAGCTAATGCTAGTGCCACAGTTGCAGGATTTAAAAATATAAATGCAAAACATATTTTAAAGCGTCTGTTTAATTAGAAAGTTGATTGACAAAATGCTATAGTTAAGCAAACTGCAAAATAAGTAATGCTTTTCTTTCTTTGAATATAAAGGGATATGGGTCTACAAATCAAAGACCACTTGTACAGGATTTTTTTAACTAGGGGTAATAAGCTTAGTTGTCAAGCAAGTGACTGTAGTTTAAATTTTCATAAATTATCCTTAAACTATCCATAAATTAAGCTAGTTTAATATTAACATTGACATATCTGTATATCGGAGAATATTCCAGTTGGAAAAACATACTAAAGAAACGAACAGTTCAAAGAATGTAATAAATATTCAGATATCCTCCCAGATTTTTTTACATAATACACCATTGTGAGATATCACATTGTATATTCCAAATGCTATAGTTCTGTTCTACATCTATTCACAGTCTGAGCCTGTAGATCAGAAAAATATTTCTATCAAACATCTCTACAACACGCATATTTTGAATAGGAGCTAAAATCGTCATACGGTTATGCTATGTTGAATATTTTTATTATTTAATTACAGACAGAGTGGACATTTTATTTTTGAATCCAAGTGCTGTTATGTGGATTTATGGTTTATGATATTGGCAATGCTTTTAAGTACTTTCTTTTCCAATGTACATAAATACAAAGCAGTAAAAGTTTTGTTCTGGGTATATAAATGTAGTTAATCATCTGTTTAAAGAAGAAAAATCCTATTAGTCATAGCCAAGAAATGGGTTTTTACAAGAGGTTATTTTAACTCAACTGGTTGATATGAATAGAATATGACTAAGAAAAGGTCTTTTTTAGGTGATACCACTTCAGGTGAATTTGGGAAATGTTGAACATATTAATCCATAAAAGACACTGCTGCCTCTGAATCTGACAGTTCAGTCTCTGTCTTTAAGGGTTTTGCTGACAGGTAAAAGAACCAGTGTTAATCCATAAGCAGCAGTATGCTACGGGACATTTTCTTCTTTGATTTTACTAGACTGAATAATGAGCAATAATATAATTGTTGGGGGCTGCATTCAGGATCTCTGTTAATCAGTCTGTTCCCACACCCTGTTTTGTACCATGACTACAGTAAGCCGAAAAACTTCTCAAGCAACTAAACATGTGAAGACAAGGCTCCACGTGATTATTTGGCTTCCTGCAACTAATAATGATATTTTTGAAAGATTTAGTACTATTCCATTGAATATAAAGGATATTTAATGGCAGCATGGGGTGGGTTTGTGTGTCAGGTAGTTTAGCTAGGCCCTGGCATCCTTACTGCTGTCTCTCTGTATGCACTTGCAGTTTTATTCACCATTACTGCCAGAAATGACACTGCAGCAGCAGAAGAATGAGTGCCGTCAGGACACACTTGAGATTTTCACCTATTCATTTAGGGCATTTTTACACGTGGGGGAGGGAAGGGGGCACTTTAACTAATGCTCCTTGGGTTCCCAGAGCACGTCCCTGTGGCAGTGGGAGAGTGCAAGCAGCTCAAGCTATTTGTACTCTCTGGCTACACAGATAATAGACATCCACTGCAAGAAAGCAGCAGAATCTATTACCAGCTTTTGTTGCGCCACTGATTTTCCTTTCATGTGGTGAAACAAAGGGTATCAACATCTAGTTGCTTAGCATTTGTGTCACCATAAACTTTTTTATACCGGCACAAGTGAGACATTAGATGAAATATGTTTCCACCCTTACTGATATAAGAATTGGGTGGGCTTTAAAGGTTTTCAGGTTTTTGTAATTTAAATTTTGCAGTCTATGTTAATGTTTTCTTCACAAAAGGGTGGCTGACTTGCAAGGCCTGGGATATTTGATTCAACATTATTCAACAGAGAAGAGGCACAGATATCAAAATGGGACCCCATCAACAAAAGAAGGGACAACAATATGAGTAATGAGACCTTTAACAAGACAGATATTTATGAGGTACATCAGACTACATGCTCCATCTAGATAACCATCAACTTCTTGAGGTTTAGAATAAATTCCCCATAACAGTGATAACTGTTTCCTGTAATATATTTGTTACATGTTATTTAAAAAAATATGCAGCTAGTTATGGTCAAAGACAGGATACCAGACTAGACAGACTGATGTTCTGATGGCAGATCATTGTTCCTGTCATCCTTAAAGAGTAATTAAAAAAAACAACAGACAATAGGCTAATGTCATACTAGAAAGATTCAGTAGATTTCCTCAACAATTACAGTTTAAGTTATTAGAAGTTAAAAAAAAAAAGATAAATTAACTGACAACTTTATCTGTATCATAGAATTGTAGAAAATTAGGGTTGGAAGGGACCTCAGGAGATTATCTATCAAAGCAGGAGCATCCCCCACTACATCATCCCAGCCAAGGTTTTGTCTAGCTGGGTCTCAGAAACCTCAAAGGATGGAGATTCCACAACCACTCTGGGTAACCTGTTCCAGTGCTTTATTATCTTCCCAATGAGAGAGTTTTTCCTAATATCTAGCCTAAATATCTCTTGCTTCCCTTGCTTTTGAAGCAGTTCCTTTGCAACTTGAGACCATTGTTCCTTGTTCTGTCATCTGCCACCAGTGAGAACAGTCTAGCTCCATCCTTTTTGGAGCCACCCTTCAGGTAGTTGAAGACTGCTATTAAATTCCCTGTTAAGTCTTCTCTTCTCTAGACTAAATTAACCCAGTTCCCACTGCCTCTCTTCATGGGTCATGTGCCCCAGCCCCCTAACCATTTTTCTTGCCCTCCATGAGACTCTCTCCAACTTGTCCACATCCTTTCTGTAGTGGGGGCCCCACAACTGAACACACTACTCCAGATGTGGCGTCACCAGTTCTGAATAGACAGGTATAATCACTTCCCTTGATCTGCTGGCAGCACTTCTACTAATGCAGCCCAGTATGATGTTAGCCTTCTTGATGGCAAGGGCACATTGTTGGTTCATATTCAGCTTATTGTCCACTGTAACTCCTAGGTCCTTTTCTGCAGAGCTGCTGCCCAGCCAGTCAGCCCCCAGCCTGTACTGGTGCATGGGATTGTTCTGTCCTAAGTACACATAATGTGTACATTAAATACCAATATGTATTATACTGTATGCTGTATTATACTTATTTGTATTTCTCTTCTCTTGGACAAATGAAAACAGACAAGCCAGTTTCTAGTCAGTTTCTATTTTATCAACCTCTACTCAGCATAGTGCCATAGCATGTGTGGATAGTAAGTATAAGAGAGAGTGTGTGTAATGTAACAGAGAGTTTTTGGTTTTGTTTTTGGAAAAGTCTCTTTGACAATTTGAAAATAATCATTAAAATCTTATAATTGTTTTTAGGTTTGGTGAAAACTTTTTACTAAAGTTGACTTTTCAACTTATTTGAATCCCACAGAGTCACTTTAAATCTCTTCCTTTAAAATAGTGGAAGCTAAATTTCCTTGTGTTGCTTCCTTTCATGTTCAAAAACTTGAAGAATTTATTACTACACAGGAATGTGTATAAATGATGTGGAAAGATTTATTAGGAGAAACAGTAAGAGCATTCCTGGCCAGGTGGATTTTTTTCCCCCTCGCCCCTTTTTTTTTCCTTTTTTTGAAAGGAAGAAAAAAATATACAGCTTCAGCCAACTTCATATATGGCTAGAAGCCCATTTGGAAAACATAACATCTGTAGTTGTGAAAGACTTCTCAACACAGCTGCCCCAAATTAAAAGAAAGTGGTCAGTGGAGAGGGGAAGTTGCTGCTGTGGGATTTCAAGAGTAGTGTTAATCACCAATTAAGCATTAATCACCATATGTTAATTGTCTTTGTTCTTTATAATGTTAGACAAGCTACAAGTAAATACCATTGACTAATCTTCCTCCATATCAAAAATGTCTAAAATGACTAAGGGCTTGCTTGGTATACTCTCTCACTGTTCCTCCATAAATGGAATTTTAGGGCATATTTTAGTCAGATCTAATCATCTGTATTTCCAAAACAACTAATGGGTTGGGCATAAACAGCATACTTTAACCTTCTGTTCCATTTGCATCAACCTCCTCTGCTGTACCATTATTTTCTTAAAGGAGAAAGTTAGTAAGCTTCTCCACTGCTTATCTAATAACTTATTTTTTCCCATCATTACTCAGGCTGGAACCTAACCTCTCACTCCTTTATTTCTACTCCAGATTGTAGGCTTTCTCCTTATACATTTGATGTTACCTTCATCTTTAACTAACATTTACATTGCCCTTTACTCCTATATTTGTTCCTTTAATTAGACATTTACAGTCAGCATCTGCTCTTTTGATTCTTATTAGGAGCCTTGCATATCTGAGTGTTCTTCTGTTACTTCACAGAAATTGCTCCTACTAAATAATTGTGCCTGGCTGTATCTATCAACATCTACCCTATGCGGAGGCAGAAGCTGCATAAATACATTCAAATAATCTGAGGGAATTCTCTCAAGTTTGTTCTCTTGGTAAACAATCTTACCTTTACTCTGCTGTATGTACAGAATTGAGGCTCTAAAGAGTGGAGGGCTTGCAGTGCTGACACTGCAGTTAGGGGCCTATGGTCATCCCATGTTTTCCTGCAGCACAATATGGGGATTGTGTGGGGGGTGAATTCTGCTTCCTGCTGGAGGAGCAGAGTCCAGTGAGTAACACACTGACTCCCAGGGTAGGGACAGACATTACACACAAAGTAGTTTAAGTGATCAGAAACTGGGTTAAACCTGTAACAGAACAGATGTTTGGTGCACATAAACTGGTTTGAAAATGGCTGAAACTGATTTGAGATAAACCTGGTTGGATTGACTTAACTGATTTGGCTCAAACCAGTTTATGCAGTGTCTGTCTCAGACCCCTTGCTGATTTAAGATAAACCAGAGTCCCCCAGCATCCTGGCATGCTCTCTGGGCTGGGCTGGGCAGGGCTCTCTGCTCCACAGCAGGGCTGGCCTGTCTCCTCTGCTCTCTGGCTGCAGCTCCGGCAGAGACTTGCAAACACAGCAACATCTGCCTGGTTTCCTCCTGCTTTTCCCCTCCCCTCCCCTCCCCACTCCCTACTAAGCAGGGATGCCCCCACATCCCCTCTGCCTTACACAGACAGCTCAGCATTAGTTAGCAGACCACATGCTGGCTACTACAGTCCATGCTGTGGCAGGCAGCAGTGTCAGTTTAGGACTTTTTGGAGCTAATCAAAGTTCAGCTAATGATGTCCCTCATTCCCTCTTTAAGAAGAGTTTGAATCAGTGAGAGAAGCTGTTTGTTTTCTGATGGGATGATAAATGCTGATAACAGAGCTGATAAATGCTC